>NC_135880.1:180260738-180462703 GCF_964194155.1 Cetorhinus maximus
GCAGACAATGGAAGGTGAAAATAACCAGGATGCACATCATATATCAATCTGTTTGCCAACTTAAGTGTTAGAACCATAGAAAAGTTTCAGTACAGGAGGCCATTCAGCCCATCTTGTCCATGCCAGCCCGAGGACACCCAGGTGCCCTTTCTAATCCCACCTTCCAGCACCCGGCCCATAGCTCTGCAGCTTACAGCACTTAAGGTGCAGATCCAGGTACTTTTTTTAAAAGTTTAGAGTTTCTGCCTGTACCACCAACTTGGGCAGTGAATTCCAGACACCCACTACCCTCTGTGTAAAAAAGTTCTTCCTCATGTCCCCCCTACACCTTCTGCCACTTATCTTGAATCTTGAATCTGTTGTAAAATATCCAAAGGTAAACTCAGCGAGAACTGGACAATGTATGTTTGTTTTAAATAAAGAAAGATATGAAGCTTTACTCATTTAGGAGTTTTTGCATGTCCAAGGAGAAATGCCGTGAATGATGTGAATAGGCATTGCTCAATATTCCTTGGTGGTTCTTTACACCTGATTATACATATAGGACTGTTTGTCTTGCTCTGTATGCACTCTTAAGACAAATGGTTTATTTTGAAACAACAATAAATGTAGTTAATTGTCAGATATATTCTGGTCTCTAACTTATTCACAAAGATGTTACTAAAACGACGAGGATGATCCCAATACCTACCAACTTCATAGACATTTTTATTTGCTGAAGTGGAGTTGCTAATCTCAGCATATGGTGAATCCCTGCGAGCCGGGGACTTCATCTCAACGTAACCACACTCGGAGTTTTTAGAGGTGTAGACTGGAGGGTCCTTGATGGTGGCGTATGGGTTCTCAGTGCTGTTGAGTGAGCAGGTGCTGGCACTACAGCCTGAACTCTTCACCAGATCTGAAAAGTTAAAATTAAATAATTCATTAAAATCCAAAAGGCTGATTGAATTTATGAAAACACCACAGCAGATCAGGCAGCAGCTGTGGAGAGAGCAACGGAGTTAACACTGCAGGCCGATGATCCTTCATCAGAGAGTTCCGATGAAAGGTCATTGACCTGAATCTTTAACTCTGTTTCTCTCTCCACGGATGTCTTCTGACCTGCTGAATATTTCCGGCATTTTCAGTTTTTATTTCAGATTCCCAGCATCTGTAGTATTTTGCTTTTGTGTTAAGAATACATCTGATGGCCATAATTTACTTTGGATGGCTGTTATGTTCCTTCTATCAGGCCCCCTGTTCAGCGAACACAGTGCACGCCTATCTACTGGTAAGTGGGTTGGTAATCAAGATGATGTAGACGAAGAGACCATTGTAAAATGAAGCACATGCTGTTTATTCACATAAGTAATGGAGCACGAACACATGTCTGCTTCTCAAACCAAAACCCATTCTAAAACTACTTATTAACAATGTAGCCCGTGCTACACAGCAATTGGGTAATACAATCACATGGTCAATCTGCTTACAGTTTCTTAAAGGTGTGTTGCACCTTAGATTACCACAATAACGTTCCACAATCAGCTGCACACCCTCCTCCCTTACATGTATGCTCAAAGCAGAGGTCGATAGATTTCTGGATACCAGTGACATCAGAGATATGGGGATAGTGTGGGAAGATGGTGTTGGGCTGGAAGATCAATCATGATCTGGTTAAATGGAGGAGCAGACTCGAGGGGCTGAATGGCCTACTCCTGCTCCTATGTTCCTATGTACCACTCCCCCCTCATACCCTTCCCTCTCCTATACCCATCCCTCCCTCATCTGTACCCCTCCGTCCCTCATACCCCTCCCTCTGCTGTAGTCCTCCCTCTCCTATACCCCTCCCTCTCTCATAACTCTCCCTCTCCTGTAGTCGTCGCTTTCCTAAACCCCTCCCTCCCTCACACCCCTCCCTTCCTCATACCTCTCCCTCCCTCATACCCCTCCCTCGCTCACTTACATCCCTCATCACAGGGAAAGAACATTACCTCTTTCCCAGCTCTGAAGAGCTCATGTTCCTTGGTTTCATTGTGTCCTTGGGCTCTACAGTTCCTTGGTCATTCACCCTTGGATGCTAAAACCTCCAACCCGTAACATTATAGCAATAATTCCACTCAAACATCAAGATTAGCGTTATTCTACTGGCACTACTATGCTTCAGTAAAATTAGTTTTTAAATACAATATTTGAAATGCTTATGTTCTCCCTACTGTCTCATTTTCCACCTGTTCTTTCTTCCACTTCCTCTCGCTTTTCAATTTTTTGGTAATTTTTTCTGTACTTTTATACACAATTTCTCAATATTCCAGACTTAAGCTGTTCTGCAACTTATTTTGCTTAAAGCCATTAAGCTTAAATAGAATGAGAAAGAGGCTGTTCGGCCCATTATAACGGGGCCAGCCCTCTTTAAGAGCTATCCAATTAGTCCCAAACCCCTGCTCTTTCCCCACAGCTCTGCACGTTTCTCTTTTTAAAATGTTTATCTAATTCTCTTTTTGAAAGTTACCATTGAACTTGACTTTTTTTTTGCCTCCCCAGAATTCCAAGCTCCTCATCTAGACCTAGGATTGAGGTTATGAATAACTGGCCCTGATTGGCTGAACATCAGTTTGCCATGGCCAATTTTACAGCTTCTCAAGACTCGGGACAATGTTCCTTTGATCTGGTGGCATCATTCAATTGGCCAGATTCCAAATTTTGGGGGTAAACGTCCCCAAAGCACTTCCCACTCCACCACCATAACTCCATAAGACCGTAACATCACCAGGAACCCTCAATTATGCACGTTAGCTGGATTTTCACCAAACATGCACTCCCTCCACCACTGGTGCCCAGTGGCAGCAGCATGCAGCATTTACAGGATGCACTGCAGCAACTGACCAAGGCTCCTTCGACAGTACCTTCCAAACCCGTGACCTCTACCGCCTAGAAGGACAAGGGCAGCAGACATATGGGAACACCACCACCTGGAAGTTCCCCTCCAAGCCACTCCCCATCCTGATGTGGAAATATATCACCATTCCTTCACTGTCGCTGGGTCAAAATCCTGGAACACTGTGCGCGTGCCACCACCACCTTTCTGAAGGGCAGCTAGACACTGGCAATGAATGCCAGCTTTGCCCCGATGCCACAACCCAGAATTAATTGAACAATAATTCATTCCTCCCTATAATTGTTTCCTGCTGCGCAATGAGGCACTATTGCTATTTGAGAAGCTCTCTCGTCTACTGCCCAGCAGACTTTCCCAGGCTTGGACTTTTGGGGGGTGGTGGGTGAAAGCTTTCAGAGCAAAGAAGCCATTTAAAACTGTACCTTTAAGAGATTTTCCAACATATCCTCGGTCAATACCGAATGCACTGCCTGTAAGTAAATAGAAACACAATAAGTTTCTGAGGCAGGATATGAATCATCTGGAGTAGCTGACTTCAGTTCTGGGGACTGCACCTCAGAAAAGATACCCGCCTTGGAGTATTATGCTAAATAGTTAAATTACAAGAACTAGTTACACAGACTAGGCTTGTATTTCCTTGAGTATATAAGATTACAGGGTGAGCTTAATGGGCAGAATTTTGCCGTCAGTGAGCAGGGGGCGGGGCCCGCTCGCCGACGCATAAAATGACACGGGATGACATCAGGCTGAACCCCTGACGTCATCCTGCCTCATTGAAATTTTCAGGAAGGCGGGGGCACAGCAAAATCAGCTGCGGGCCCGCCAACCTGTCAATGGCCAATTGAGGCCATTGACAGGATCATTTAAACAAGTAAAGGACCTGCCCGTCCAACCTTAAGGTTGGTGAGCAGGCCAGGAGCCCTGGCGAGGAATAGAAAAAACATGAAACCTCATCCAGTGGCGGGATGAAGTTTCATGCAGGGTTTTAAAAATTTTAATAAAGTTATTGTGTAAATTATGAACATGTCCCATCTCACGGGACATTGTCACATGAGAGGGAATTGTAAGGCTTTTTTTTTTCTATTTTTCATATTTTTCAAAGTGGAAGTGATCTCCCTGAGGCTGCACTTAGCCTCAGGGGGATGTGCCCTCTGTCGTGCGCATGCGTGAAAGAGCGCACTCTTGCCTTTAGGGATTCCCCTCCACCCGCACAGGGAGCGCATAGCGCTTCCCACCAGACATCACGCTGGGTGGGCCTTAATTGGCCCACCCACTTAAAATGGGGGCAGGGCCCGCTTCTCCGGCAGGGATCGGCTCCCCGCCGGCCGGGGTGATGTCAGGATAAAGGGTAATTGGAATCTGGAACTCTCTCCCCTCAAAAAGCTGTTGAGGCTGAGGGTAAATGGAAAACTTCAATACTGAGATTGAGAGATTTTTGTTGGGTAAGGGTTTTAAGGGATACGGAACAAAGCTGGTAGACGGAGTTGAGGTACAGATCAAGCATGTTTTAATTGAATGGGAGAGCAGAGGAGGGGTGTGAATGGCCTCCTCCCATTCCTATGTAGCAGCTTGATATAAAATGATGCATAGACCAAGAAAATCTAATTGTAATCATTGTAAACGTTACACCAGGAAAAACTTTGAGCAGTTGGAAAGCCAGCTCTAAGGCTTTTATAGGGGTGGGACAAGGGGTGGGCAGCCAACCAGCTCCCAGAAGGCAAGTTTAAATACGTTAATGAGGCTGGCAGCTGTGTTTGCCAGGCCATGGGAAGGGAGGAACGGGCAGTTTTGGGGAGAAGGTAAATTCCTTTACAGCACTGCTTGTGGGCCAAGAGGAAAGGGAATGCTTTTTCCTAGGCCTCCCAGCCGACCCCACCATCAGATCCTGTCCCCCTGTATGAAGATCCCTGTGGTTTGGGATTGGACCCAGAATCCCCATCCCGACCCACCCCCAGCTGGTGTCAGGGATTTGATTGACCTGGTCCTTGGAGCACCCAACTCTGGGGTCCTCCCACTCAAATGTAAGCCAAACCTGTTAACCTGGCTGACTTCCAAGTGAAGAATCTGTCAGAGCCAAAGGCCATCCACTACAGAGTTAAAATTCCACAGCATGTGGCGAAACCCAGATTTCCGGGGTTCCCATCTGAATCTCTGTCCCCTCCCCCACCCAAAACTATGTAACCTGCCCCTGTTAATATCTGATTCATTCTTCCCCAATCAAATCTGAGTATCATTACATGCGCCATTGCATTCATCAGCTAAAAATGAGTTAGAAATTGGAATACCTAGATCATTAGGATATCCACCTTGTTTCCAGTCTGCAGGTAGTGTTGCTGTGTAGTCCAGAACAGAGCCTTGCTTTCCTTGACTCTTGATGTTTTTGATGTTTACGAAGAGTTGATTGTTTTTTGTCTGTGGAGTTAAAAACGAGCAATTAAAATACAGCATCAGAAGAATTTATTCTCAGCTTAATACTGTTTACTACTGAGAGTTACAGTTTCAATAGCCACATGTCTATTTGCCATTTTTGTTGAGTTTGTGGCTTTACATTGAGTGGTTTATTTGACAATGGATTCAGGGGACAGATTCCTTGAATCCAGGCCATAATTTGCATTGCAATCTTCAGCCTACCATGTTTTTTTTTCATTCATGAGATGTGAGCTTCGCTGGCTGGGCCAGCATTTATGGCCCATCCCTAGTTGCCCTTGAGAAGGTGGTGGTGAGCTGCCTTCTTGAACCGCTGCAGTCCAAGTGGTGTAGGTACACCCACAGTGCTGTTAGGGAGGGAGTTCCAGGGTTTTGACCCAGCGACAATGAAGGAACGGTGATATATTTCCAAGTCAGGATGGTGAGTGATTTGGAGGGGAACTTCCAGGTGGTGGTGTTCCCATGGGCGGAATTTTAATTTTAATTTTAATTTCCAGTTGCTGCATGAGCAGGACAGTAAAGTGCAGCAAACTGTTCAAAAGTCCATTGACTACGGCCGGACCATAAAATCCTGCTGGCATAAAATTCTGCCCCACGTGTCTGCTGCCCTTGTCCTTCTAGGTGGTAGCGGTCGTGGGTTTAGAAGGCGTCTAAGGTGCCTTATTGTAGGTGCTGGCAGCTCGTTAGCATATATTAAAAGAAGGCAATGAAAAATTTAAATTTATATAGTGTCTTTCACATTCTCAGGAAACCCCAAAGTGCTTCACAATCAATTAAGTACTTTTGCAATGAGGTCACTGTTATGCGAAATGCAGCAGCCAATTTCTGCACAGTAAGCTCCCGCAAACAGCAATCTGATGATGACCAGACAGCCTGTTTCTAAGTGATGTTAATTGAGGAATAAATATCAGCCCAGGACACCACAGAGAACTCCCCTGCTTTTCTTCAAAATAGTGGCCATGGTATCTTTTCCATTCAGCTGGGGCCTCAGTTTAACAAAAGACAGGGCGGCACTCCCTCAGTACTGCACTGGGAGTGTCAGGCTGGATTTTTGTGCTCAGGCCGCTGGAGTGGGACTTGAACCCACAAACAGTTGGGGCAAATGGCCTGTTTCTGTGCTGTAATTCATAGAATGATACATAACACAAGGAAACCATTTGGCCCATCGCGCCCTTGATGGCTCTTTGGTAGGACTATCCAATTAATTCCTGGGTTCTTTCCCCATAAGTACACTATGCCATTCTATGCAGCACACAATGCGTTATCCTGCTACTAAAGTTGACCACTGTTCAAACAAGGCTGCTTCTTTAATACTGCAAAACCTAAATTTCTCTAATTTCTGAAGCCAATTGTTGTTGTCAGGTTGACAATTGTTAGTAACTGTCATTCAGTTGTAATTGAAATAGTAACTATTATAACTTGGTTTTACAGTGAATATATCTTACCTTTCCAGACGTGCCACGTTGACAATTGTTGGTGTGAGGTGGGCTCCCACATTGCGCTAAAGTGTGGTAGCTTGGGTTGGAGAAATAATGGCTGTTTGCATTCCCAGCATTACCTGGTGGCATATTCTCTACAGAAAAACAGTCAATGAGATTCAGAAAGTGCCTTCACGTTTGTAATTTTGGTCATTAAACTGTTCCCTGAGTCGGCTAATAGCACGAATTGGACCATTTTGATGTGTTACCTCCAGGCTACAAAACAACAACGTGCAGCTATTTTGCACCTTTGACATAATAAAATGTTAAACTTTAATGTTTTGAGTCTGTATGACTCTTCTTCAAGAAGAGTCACACAGACTTGAAACGTTAACTCTGTTTCTCTCTCCACAGACGCTGCCAGACCTGCTGAGCTTTTCCAGCATTTTCTGTTTTTATTTCAGATTTCCGGCATCCGCAGTATTTTGCTTTCATCGTGGGAAAAAAGAAGGATGAGGGGTGACTTAATAGAGGTCTTTAACATTTTGACAGGTTTTGATAGAGTGGATACACAGAGAATGTTTCCCCTTCTGGGGAAGAGCATAACTAGAGAGCCATCAATATAAGATAGTCATCAATAAATCCAATCGGGAATTCAGGAGAAACCTCTTTACCCAGAGAGTGGCGAGAACGTGGAACTCACTACCACAGGAAATGTCTGAGGTGAATAGTATGGACACATTTAATGGGATGCTAGATAAGCACACGAGGGAGAAAGAACAGAAGATTTATAATGATAGAGTTAGACGAGGAAAGATGGGAGGAGAAATGGGGGAGAGAGGGGCGGAGAGGTTTGAGGAGCGAATTCCAGAGTTTAGCGCATTGGCAGCTGAAGGCCCGACCACCAATGGTGGAACGATTAAAACTGGACTGGAGGAGGGCTTAAATGTGAATTAAATACTAACTTAAATACAACTTATTAGAACATTAATGTACTTGTGCATCGGAAAGTGTATCCGAAGAGGTAATCAGCTCATTGTTGAGACGCTCCAGTGTATCAAAATGTGTGTACTCAGGGACAAGCTAAGCATCTCTTCAAATAGAATTTTATGATACCCTAGGGCATTAATGTTGTAGCAAATCATATTTAAGTCATATTTACGTCCACTGAGATCTCTGTACACCCCATTGATCCCCATTCTGGACAGATTGACTGATAGTAGACAGCTGAGTGGTGGTGGTGGTGTGTCGCAGGTCACTCAGGGAGTCTGGAGCTATGGATAGTGATGGCTCCAATATTCTTAACATCACATGGCTGACCGGGAATCTCTGCCGCTCTTGCTGCCTGTCATTGGCGTGTAGCATATAAGGAATTGCAGGAGTGAAATTAGGAAACACTTCTACACGCAAAGGGTGGTAGAAGTTTGGAACTCTCTTCCACAAATGGCAACAGATGCTCAATCAGTTGTTAATTTTAAACCTGAGACTGATAATTCCTTTGGTTAACAAGAATCTAAGAGATATGGGGTAAAGGCAGGTAGGTGGAGTTCGGTCACAGATCAGCCATGATTTCATTGAATGGTGGTACAGGCTCAAGGGACTGAATGGCCTCCTCCTGTTCTTAAATCAGTCTGTACTATTAACAACTCAATGAGCTTTTAAACATAAACATTTTTTTTTTGTATTTTTTTTCAAAGCAGGATTCTAACATGATACCAAGGAAAAATATGACTGTCTCCGCCCTCAGCCTATTAACTAGTCTTGGCTCACTATTTGGTCCATCAAATTCATCAGGAAATACTGAACACCTCCCGATTTCTCGGTGTGTGTTGGGTTGGTGCCTTGCTGACACAGGTCGTGAAGAATGAATACCCACAAAAACACAGATATTTTAGTTTAAGCCACTAAGATGAAGTCTGCAAACCCAAAATCACATCCAGAGTAACTCCATTCAGTCTGGACACTGGCCCTCAGGAAGGATCCACTAGCCATCGAGGGAGCGGAGTGAAGTTTCACCAGGGCTCCTGGGTTGCAAGGGTTAAATTACGAGGGCGGGTTCCATAGGCTCGGCTTCAGTTCCCTTCAGTTTAGTAGCGGAGGGGGGGGGGTGACATCATCGATGTGCTTAAAATAATTGAAAGATTTGAGGGGTAGATAGAGAGAAATCATTTCTTCTGCTGAGGGTGGGGGTGGGGGGGGGGGTGGGGGGGTGTGGAGGAGGAGGAGGAGGAGGGGTGGGGGGGGGGAGACCCAGTGCAGAACAAGGGGCTGTGGCCTCAAAGTTAGAGCCAGGCCTTTCAGGGGTGATGGCCGGAGGAACTCCGAGTGGAAATCTGGAACTCTCTCCCCCAGCAAAGCTTTTGAGGCTGGGGGGCTCGAGTGAAAGTTTGAAAATGGAGATTAATAATTTTTTGTGAGGTATTAAAAAGGAAATGGAGCCAAGACAGGGCGATTAATATAGGGGATCAGCCGTAATCTAACTGAATGGCGGACCAGGCTTGGGGGGGCCGGATGGCCGACTATTGCTCCCTGTGGAATAACATTGGCGTCCGTCCACCATGAACGTTAGCGGCTGATCAATATTTGGCCGCTCGGGCGCTGGGAGTCTCTCACCTGTGATGGAGTAATCTGCGTTCATGACCCTGAGGGCGGGTGAGTAGGTGACAGCTGCCATGTTGGCCTCCTTTCCTTTCTGTTTCCGGCGATACATTATGAAGAGCACCAGGAGGAAGAGGACAATCAGGAGAAGGATGACGATGCCCACCGTGGCCCCGATCTGATGGGAGTCGGCAGGAATGGCCGTGCTGGTCCGGCTAAGGCTGTTGAGGTTTCCCACAATTATAACGCCGGCTGGAAAGAAACGAGCAAAAACATTTTATTTTATTTTTTTTTAATGACATGGTATCTACAACACAGGATCAGCCCCGTTGCTCCTGGGTTGAGTTCCTGGCGGGGATTAGAGAGGGATTTTCCGGAATTTCTTTTGCCCGATTGTACCACTCGCAGGCAGAGAGCGCATTGGTTGGAGTGGAGCCTGCAGTTAGCGGTGATACATGAGGTGTAACCAACTGATTAAAAAACTCCCAGCCTCTATGGAGTCAACCCAACCACAGCAGCCGTCACTGAAGCGTGATTCCATGGAGCCTGAGATATTCAAATCAAATTATTAACTCCAGCACACGCGAGTTTAAATAGAGTTAGAAGTCCACAAGGACTCCTGGCCTCCTGTCTAAATTGATCAATGGTGTGTTCAGTCACAGCGCTTTTGATCTCCAACGTGACAAAAAGCCGACATCGAGCGTGATTTACTGCACAGTACCACCGCCCCACCCTCCCCCCCTCGTCACCTGGGGGTGGGCTAGCAGGTGGACCTGTTGAATGGGCAGGAAGGGTGGGGGGAGGTGGTAGAGAGCCCATCGCCTTCCCGACTACCCCCAAGGGCGGGGCCAAAAAGGCTTGAGGTCAGCCTTCCCTCCCCCAGGCCAATAAAGGCCGAAAGGGTCTCATTCTGCTGCCACTGGCATTTTACCGGTGAAGGGGTGGGGATGGGAGGGGTGGGGGCAGTGGGGGTGGGGGCGGTGGGGGTGGGGGTGTGGGGCTAGGAGGGGTGGGGTGGGGTGGGGGTGGGGGGTTGAGAGTGGTGGGGTGAGGGTGGGGATGGGGGTTGTCTGGCTGGTGGTGGGGGTGGGAGGGGTTCTGGTGGGGGGGTGAGGTGTGGGGTATGGGGGTGGGGGTGGGAGGGGTATGGGTAGGGGGGTGTGGGTGGGGGTAGGGGGGTTTGGGTGGGGGTGGGAGGGTTGGGGGTGGGATGGGAGGGGTGGGGGTTTGTGGGTGCCGTCACGCCACATGGGTGATCCCCCTCCTGCCGGGGCGCATTGGCGGGATCAGCCCATGACAAGGGGCTGTTACAGCAGTGGAAAGACTGACCCCTGCCCTTTAAACTGACCCCCCCCACCCCACCCCCGCCCAGGCTGCTGTCTTCGGGGCCTTCCTGCCTGTCATCAATGAGGCTCCCCCCACTTACCTGTGTTCCAGGGCCTCCACAATGGTCCTCCACCCGGGGCTCCTGCAATGCCGATGGTGCCACTGCTCCTGGTGGCACCACCGGTTCTGAAGAGCTGCCAGTCCCTGATTGGCGGGCAGCTCTTGGGGGTGGGATATTTGCTGTGTCGGTGCCAGGAACTCTGATGGCGGCAAGTGAGCACCTAAATGACTTTTAATGACATCAGGGGGCCCAGGAATGGCTATGCGGGGTTGCCAGTAGATGGGCCCATTGTCACGGCCATTAAATTCAGCCAACCGCGCCCCTTCACAGGGTGGGCAATGGTATGGACAGGGCAATGGTATGGACAGGGATCAAAAGGACGTGGAGCTAAAATGTGAACACATTTTTTTTTAATTCACCCATAGGATGTGGGCTTCGCTGGCTGGGTCAACATTTATTGCCCATCCCTAACTACCCTTGAGAAGGTGGTGGTGAGCTGCCTTCTTGAACTGCTGCAGTCCATGTGGTGTAGGTACACCCACAGTGCTGTTAGGGAGGGAGTTCCAGGGTTTTGACCCAGCGACAGTGAAGGAACGGCGATATATTTCCAGTCAGGATGGTGAGTGGCTTGGAGGGGAAATTCCAGGTGCTGGTACTCCCTCTTCCTTTGTTCACGTGTTTGACCTGATACCAAAATCGAAGATATGGTCAATTCTTTAGTCATCCAAAGGATGGCGTATAGGGGATGTCAAGGTGACGGGAAACAGCGGCAAATGGAATGCAATGTCATTAAGTGTGAGGTGATGCACTTTGGTAAATATCTGTGGATTCATTGCCGCTGGAGGGCAAAGAGATTTGGGGGAAGACAGGGTTGAAGCAGCCGCACACCAGGATAATACAGCCGCTCAAAAGGCTGATGAAATTCTAAGTTTCATCGCAAGGTTTAGGACATTGAAGCCGACTGAAAACGATGAGCCTTTATCACACAATAAGAGCTCAGTTAGAGCTCAATAGGAAGGATATTGAGGCCTTAGAAAGGCAAAGATTCATGAGGGAGCTGCTGGCTGTGAAGAAATACAAATATGAAGGAAGACCTGAGAATGTGATTTATTTTGTCATTTGAAAAACACATTATGAGGGCGATCTGATTGAAATGTTTCCAGACCCATAGACGTTTACAGCACTGGAGGAGGCCATTCAGCCCATCGTGTACCCACCGGCCAACAAAGATCTGACTATGCTAATCCCATTTTCCAGCGCTTGGCCCATAGCCCTGGAAGCTATGTAAGGATAGAAGCAGATCATTTCCAAAAGGTGAGGGGTCAAGAAGGAGGGGGGTCATAGATAAAAAAAAACTAACTGTAAGAGATTTAGAACAGAGGGCAAGAGAGGCATCTTCACACAGAGAGTTGTGTGGCTGTGGGATTCACAGGGTTAGTGCTTGAGACAGAAACCATGACCACATTCAGGACTAGATTGGAAAGGTAGGTGAAGGGACATGGGAACAAGGCAGGGAAATGTGATTGGAACTACTTGTTCGCATGGAGGGTAAATGCTAACATGGACACAATGGGCCAAATGGCCCCTAACTTCTATGTAGCACCCCCATTCCAAAAAGCAGCCTTCTGTCTGCCTGAGTGCTTTGGATTATACTGAAATGTATTTATTAATAAACATGTAGCAATTGAAACTGAAGAGATTCATTAATCTCCAAGGTTTAAGAAGGCAAGTGAGCTTGTGAACCGATATAATATACGGTGACTGGGCTGAGAGTGAACAGTTTACCTTGGTCACACTTTGACCCTTTCCATCCTGGGCTGCAGTAACAAGTCCCTTTGATATGGTCACATGTTGAGTTGTTCAGACAGTCACACACCTGTCGACAGCCATAACCATAGGTCCCTGGCAGACATCCTGCAAGACATCAACATCAAGGGTGGTCAGATCGGGCATTCAAACACCCCTGGGGGGTCTCCAGTCTTTCAGACTGGTCTCACAAGACCCGCTCATCGTTGTTCAAGAAATCAAAATATCTTTTACTTGGCCAACACATAGGGCTGGATTTTACGCTCCCTCATTGGTAGGTTTGAAAATGGGGGGGGGAGGGGTCACGTAAAATCCAACGGGTGGTCTTCCCATCACCCACCCACCTGCCCCCAACCCTTCTGAAATTTTACAGGGAGTGGGAGGGATATTGAGAGGCACGCCCGCTTGCCCTCCGACAACTTTGTCGGCGCATGTTGGTGTCAGGCAAGAGTGGGCCTCCTTTGTGGGTCCTGGGGACCATTGGTGGCGCTGCCCCCACCTCCCTCAAGATCATCACCCCCTTTAACCCTCCCCCAGCCTCTTCAACGTGACACCATCCACCGCGCACCCCCCCGCACCAAATCCCCCTCCCCCCATCGCTGAGACCAGCCCCGCCCACCCCCCTCCCCCCTCCTCCCCTCCGACTTGGACTTATCTGGGTTCCTCAGTGTGGTGGCACTGCCTGTAGTCCCAGCATTGGCCACCGCTCCGGCTGGCCGTCAGTTCTCTAAGGCAGGCCCCTCCTCCCGAGAATGGGGCACAGGACTCACACTTAGAGCAACTAGCGCCGCTCCCAGTGTTACATTTCTGAAGGGCAGCCATGGGATGGTGGGCTGGCTCCCCCCAGCAACCTTTTAGCTAGGGTGGTGGGGTCTGCGGCACCCCGTAAAACCCAGCCCATAGTTTACCAGAGATTTTGGTGAGTGGGGTCCCAATGTTTCATCGAAAAGACAAAAGTTTGCACCTATACAGCGTCTTTCACGATCTCAGAACATCCCGAATCGCTTCACAACTAATGAAGTACTTTTGAAACATAGTCACTGTTGTAATGTCGGAAAGTGCAGCAGCCAATTTGCACAGAGAAAGCTCCCAGAAAACAACAATGCGATAATGAGCCGGTAATCTGTTTTAGCAACGCTGATTGATGGATAAATATTGTCGAGGGTGCTGGGGAGAATACCCCTGCTCTTCAAAATAGTGCCACGGGATTGCTTACGTTCATTGGAGAAGGAAGAAGGGGCTCTGTTTGACAGCTCATGCTAAATGTGGCACCTCTGACAGTGAAGTATTCTACTGGTGCTGCACAGGGAGTGTCAGCCTAAAATCTGAATTCAAGCCCCACTCTAGGGATTTGAACCCACAGCCTTCTGACCTCAAAGGCAAGACTGACACACACTGAGCTGCAGCTTGACAAATGGTGATTCATGACAATCAAAGCTGTGACCCATAACAAAGCTGGAAAATAACATCTTACGGCGGCATATCTCATTAATAATGATCTGCAACAGCCATCCCAAAGTTAATCTGCTCACTAGTTCTCATGTCTCGCTAGAGATTTACTTTAAAAATGCACAATTCAAGTACTGGGACTGATATTCCTCTCTGTGCCAATGTGCACATTTGATGGGTGTAACAAGGAAGAAATTTGGCGGCAATCTGTCCCATAGAAAATCTTCCAAATTTACAGATTCGTAGCCGGTAACCCTGTGTAATGGGCATGCCTGTAACAGGTGGGAGGTATGTTTTCCAATGCTACACTCCTTCCCGGCACAACGTGCCTTCAGTTGCCTGGTCCTAAGCTCTGGAATTCCATCCCCAAACCCCTTCTCCCTCACTTTCCTCCTTTAAAACGTTCCTTTAACATACAGTAACGTCCT
Organism: Cetorhinus maximus; assembly: GCF_964194155.1. NCBI lineage: Eukaryota > Metazoa > Chordata > Chondrichthyes > Lamniformes > Cetorhinidae > Cetorhinus > Cetorhinus maximus. The sequence continues at coordinate 180,275,124 of NC_135880.1, forward strand.
GATGAGTCGAATCTCGGGGAAACTGCCCACAGGTTTGCGTTAAGCGGAGTTTCATGACAGCCGAGGAGGCACCACTCCCACATGAAAATGCGTCTCTAAGTGACCTGATATACCTACAAACGCTGTCGATGTCAACAACAACAAATCCAAATGCCGAATGCAAACACAGTGAAGTAGTAAGCGTGTGAAAAAGCCTTTATTCAATTTGTCCACACCTTACAATGGCCTGACCTTGCACAGGGACAAAGCTTCACATTGAAAAACGTTGGGAGTTTCCTCCGGGAAAATTCCGTAATCTTTTTCTGCTTGGGTGAGCGGGTGGGCTTTCATCGGACTCTTCAGGGTCCCCGGGCTCCTAGGTTGAAGAATGTGCTGCACCTACGATGGCGTCATCTCTCAGCTCCGTCGCGCAGGGTACGGCATGGTCCACCCTCGACGGAAGCTTCCGTGGTTATCCCTGCCAGAACCTCCGTGATGACCTCCCGCAGGCGAGCGAAAAGCGCTGCTCCTCCTTGTTCCCGACACCTTGTGCAGCCGTAACCTGTGTGAACCCAATCTCCGACCGACGGCGCTTTTAACTTTCTCACAGGTTTAGGCCTGCTCGCAGGCTTTGCACGTTCTTTCAGGGGGAGCTCTCAATCTCAATCCCAGCATGCCGTGATTCCATGCTCTTGTGTGGTCTAACCCCGCTCTGATTGGTTGGCACGGTCATATGACAAGCTTAGACAAGTTCGGCCAATTTGGAGTTACCAGTGTGGAATTCTAGCTTATCACGGCATCGTTCTTTGGGATTTGTTATTTTGCCAGTGGGAATGGTTGATGGCTTTAACACAACTGGAATTCCGTATCATCCAAGTTTGACTCATTGCGATTTCACTGTACCTCTTTGATCCAGCTTTCGACCATCTGCCCTGATATCTCCCCACGTGGCTCAGTTCTCAAATTTTTGCCAGATAATCTTGCCGACGAAGCACCTGGGATGCTTCACGATCTTAAAGGCGCTATACGAATGTAAGCTGCTGTTGCTGTTGAACCCATCCAAATCGGCACCTGGAACTGCAGTTCAACATACCGCCACAAGATGGGGCATCAGTACTGTGGCAGTAGGGGCCAAACGCTCAGCAATGAAACATCTGCCTTTCGCGGCTAATTCTCCCATTCTGACAAGGCGTCAATTTAAAATTGCCGCTTTAATTCTCCTGCTCAGCTCCCACTTTGCCCTCAGCCCTCCTGCGCTGAATCTCCGAGTAAGGTCGAGGAACAAGGCCTCACCTTTGCACCGGGCACGTTATAACCTTCCTGGATCCAGCACTGAGTTTAACCATTTCAGCCTGGAATTCCTGCCCACTTTTTTGGATTTGGACAGCAGGTGCTGGCAATGGTTCTTCTGTCACACGTTCCTCCAGGCCCATTTACCTGTCCCACTGCCTTCCCCTTTTGCTTAAGCACAATCATCCCTTCTATCATTCAGACACCATCAACCCCCCCCCCCCACAACATTCCCCTGTCTTTTAACCGGCTTAAAAACCGTGAAAATACTTAAACTTCAGGTCACACACACCTGGAATGTTGACTCTGCTTCTCCCTCCACAGGTGTTGCCAGACCGGCCGGCTGGGCATTTCCAGCACCTGCAGCATTTTGCTTTCTTTCATTCGCTCATGGCGGGGCGCGTGGGTGTCACTGGCAAAGCCAGCATTTGTTGCCCATCCCTAATTACCCTTGTGGCAGTGGGTGGAGATTGACAATGCTCTCTGGGGGCAGGTTGGCGGGGTGGGGGGGGAGAGGGGGCTATTGCTTTAAGGGCGAGCTCATAATAATAAGGCTCTTTTAGTGCGTGCAGGGCACCATAACAAGGCGCAGCCTTTCCTGCCTGAAATAAGCACAGGGCTTAAAACGCTGTGGGTGGAATTTCACACCGGAGGGATCTTATGGTCCTGTGGCGAGCAATGGGTGTTTTGGACGGCTTGCCATATTTTACAGCCGCGGTTCCCACCGATTCGGAGCCATTAAACTCCGCCCTGTAAGCAGCAAGTTTGAAATTGGCATTAATGTAAATGGGTAATGGTTAAGCCTTTTTTGGGACAAAATAAGCCGCTGCTCCTTTTAGACGTGGATACTTTTAAGTGGCGCGGGCTGTTACTTGAAACTATATAACTCGAACTGATATAAAACACTGGTTTGGTCTCAACTGGAGTATGGGGTCCAGTTCTGTGCCACAGGATGTGAAGGCATCGCAGGGAGTTCAGAAAAGAGTCACGAAAATGGCTCCAGAGAGGAGGAACTTCAGTTGCATGGGGAGATTGGAGGAGCTGGGTTTATCACCTTGGGCAGGGGGTCGAAAGGAGATTAGGCAGAGGTTTTCGGGGATCCGGACAGAGTAGAAACTGTTCCCATCGGCGGAATGGTCAAAAACTACAGGTCGCTGATTTAAGGTGAATGGCAAAAAAAAAAAATAGCACCGGGAAATGTTTTCACGCAGCGAGTGGTTAGGATCTGGAAGGCATGGCCTGAGAGCGTGGTGGAGGCAGGTTCACTCGAGGCTTTCAGAAGAGATCTGGATCATTATCTGAAAAGGAAAGATTTGCAGGGCTGCGGGGAAAGGGCAGGGAAGAGGCACCCGGTGAACTGCTCTTACAGAGAGCCAGAACAGCCACGATGGGCCGAAAGGCAAAAAGGTGATCATCACGTATGGGATCGTAGAACGATGCAGCACAGGATGAGGCCAGTCAGCCCACGGCGCCTCTGCCCTGTTTCCACTCAAACCCTCCCACCCGGATTCCACCTTCCCCACCGATCCAGCCAATTCCCCACTTACTTTGTTGGCAGTGTTTACCCATGAATCCGATGCGACAGGTGCACTGCCCTGAGATGTGGTCGCAGTCTGCTCCATTCTGACACTGGCACAGTTCGCCACATTCTCTGCCATAATAACCCAATGGGCACCCTGTGGTCACAGAAAGAAAACAGCAACATGAAAGGCCGCCAGCAAAAATCATCTCAAATTGAATCACTGGTGCATAGATAACAGGCCCGAATTTGTGGTTAAAGTAATGACGAGGCTCATGGCACTGTTAAATGTGAAGATCCTAAAGTTGTTGCCCATATTGTGCCGCCCCACCATTAGCTTCAAGAAAACAGTGTTACACTCTCATCTTCCCTGGTTTCTTTTAGGAATTTGCTGTATTTCCCTATTAGTTTCCCATTAAAGACACCACAAAAGTTAAGTCATCATTACAAGCATAAATACCCTTTAAACAATGGGCTAATTAATCTCTCAGGTACAAGTGTGGAGTCTCATTCCTTCAGGCTTTAACTGTTGTTGGAGATCGTAATAATGTAACATTGTAATTTTTTTTGCTTTTCCTTTCCGTCTCTCGATCTGATCTTTCTTTCCCTCAATTTATTTCTCTTTCTCTAGCTGATTTGATATTGAATTCACTCTCTTTAATCCACCCTTCTTCTCAATCCTCACCCTGTTTATTTCTGAATCCCACAGTCTGATTGGTTAATGAGATACCCCGTTGATGGCCCTGTTCACTCAGATCCCAGACACCCTGTTGCCCTCACTGTGGTGTTGTTAGCTCGCACAGGTTCAGATTAATTAACATAACAGAGGGTTTCATACAATGAAAGCAGCAATAAAAGATAAGCACAGAAATCACAAGAGTAAGGAAAAAGATGTAAGTGACCATGCAGTATGATAATGATCGACAGACAAGATAATTAATTCAGCGCTGATTTTTCACACAAATACAACAAAAATTCCTTCGTATGAAAGACCACAGACCTGAAATGTTAACTCTGGTTTTCTCTCACCAGGCGTTGCCTGACCTGCTGAGTACTTCCAGCATTTTCTGTCTTTACTTCAGATTTCCAGCATTGCTTTGTAAAAGTTTTCTTTCTTCTTGATCCCCGAGCCTTAGTGTGCCACAAAGCACCAAAATCCAAAATAATAAACACTCAAAACAGTTTCTAATGGTGCACTCCCAATTTAAATCCAGCGGGAATGCAATGGAGGGGCCAGGGAATAAGCTGGGGCTCGGAAACGCGAGAGAGAGAGAGAAAGAGAGAGAGAGAGACAGAAACACAGAGAAAGAAAGACTTGAGTTTATACAGTGTCAGCCAGTGACTGGTGGGAGATCAAACAGGTCCTTACTCTGTGTGCAGTACAGTCCAGTCCATCCCGGTGTACACTTGCATTCCCCATCGTAAGCACTACAGTGGGCTCCATTGTGGCAGTTACAGGTGTGGATGCAGTTTGGGCCCCAGTATCCAGGTGGACAGGCTAAAGAAACCAATAGAAAGATCGGTGTCATCTCCTTCTGCCTTAACTATCAGCCGCGTCTCAATTTCCCCCTGAAACTTCCTTTAGTAACACAAGGAAGAGGAGCAGGGGTAGGTCATTCAGCCGCTCAAGCCTGCTCTGCCATTCAAAAAGGCCATGGCCGACCTTCTGCCTCAACTCTACTTTCCTGTCCCGTTCCCTTAATGTCCAAAAATCTATCAACCTCTGTCTTGAATACGCTCAATGACTGAGCATCCAAAGCTCTCTCGGTTAGAAAATTCCAAAGATTCACAACCCTCTGAGGGAAGAAGCTTCTCCTCGTCTCAGTCAAAAATGGCTGACCCCTTATCCTGAGTCTGTGTCCACCCCCCCCACCCCATGGTCTAGACTCTCCAGCCAGGGTCGGCGGGGGTGGTGGGGGGGCTGGTAGAGAGAGAGAGCAACTTCTCAGCATCAGCCAGGTTAAGAATTTTACATGTTTCAAAGAGATCACCTCTCATTCTTCTAAATTCCAGGGAACATAGGGCCATCCTCTACTCAATCCCTCTACACATTTGAAGAGCAGTTTTGCTCTGCAGGTCATAACTTTTTTCCAAGAATTTTGAATCATTGCAATCTTAGAATGTTAACTGGAGCGTGCTGCCCGAAAGGACGATGGAAGCAGGTTCAGCAATAACGTTCAGAAGAGCTTTGGATAAACACTTACAAAGTTTCCCTGAATGTCTCTTCACCATTCATTTATCAACAAAAAATATTTATACTATTCATAGGTTCATTCAGCACAGGAGGGGGCCATTCAGTCTATCATGTCTGTGCTGGCTCTTTGAAAGAGCTATTCTCTCAGTCACACTCACCACCACACCCCCCCCTGCCCCCCCCCCAGCTCTTTCCTCACAGCCCTGCAATTTTTTTCCCTTCAAGTATTCATCCAAATTCCCTTCGCCAGTTACTGCTGAATCTGCTTCCACCGCCCTTTCAGGCAGCGCATTCCTGTGTAAAAAATTCTGCTCATCTCCCCTATGGTTCTTTTGCTAGCTGTCTGCATCCTCTGCTTACCGACCTTCATGCCAGAAGTTCCTCCTTCCCCACAAAAACCCATAATTTTTGGACGCCTCTGTTAAACCTTCTCCACTCTGAGGAGAACAATCCCAGCTTCTCCAGTCTCTCCCACATTAACTGAAGTCTCTCATCCCTGGTCCCATTCTAGTAAATCTTCTCCGCACCCTCTCTAAGGCCTTGACATCCTGGAATTGGACCCAATATTCCAGCTGAGGCCCTCCCGGTACTTATGAATGATTTGTTTGTATCAACGAAGTAATGTGACAATTAAAATACTCAAAGGGTTTACAGAGTGCATGACTTTGTGCGAATAAAAGTTTGTATAAGGATAAATCAATACAGGTGTTATTATTATGAGGTTTTATAAGATTGTTACTTTTTGGAACTGTGTCTTTAATTTGGGATAAATTGAACGGTGTCATGTGACCTGTTCTGAAGTCTGCCTGACAACAGGCCTGGGTGACGTGACTGTTCAAGATTAAAGGGAGGCCTGGGTTGTATTGCTGGAAAGAGGGAGTAAGGTGTTCGCATTTCGAGACAACAGTAGCAGCATCTGTGTTTACAGGGGCTAGACTGCTAGGCCTGAATTCGGCGGGTGGTCTCGGCAGGAGAGGCCGTGGCGCCGATTGTGGCTTTGTGCCGCCATTTTACGCAGGCGGGCCAATTTAGGCCCGCCCAGCGTCAGATACCTGTGCGGGCAGGGGGAGGCGGGAGAGTCAGGGACAGCGCTCCTTTGCGCGCATGCGTGCGAAAGAGCGCTTCAATCTCCCTGAGGCACGGAGCTGCTTCAGGGAGATTGAACCGCTACTGAAATTATTAAATAAATGGTTTAAATTTTAATTAAACATATTGCCCCATGTGACTGTGCCACATGCGATGGGACATGCTTTTATATTTTGGAAATTAAAAAAATTTAATTAATAAAAGCTTTAGGAAACCTCGTCCCGCTCATGGACGAGGTTTTCTAAAAAACGGGAAGGCCGCTTGGCTTTTCACCTGCCCGTCAACCATAAGGTTGGACGGGCAGCATAAACAATGACCTTAATCACTTCCTTAATGGCTTTAATAGTCCGTTTACATATCGGCAGGCGCACGTCTGCCAAACGAGACATCACAAGACAGCGCGATGACATTGGGACACACGCCCAATGTCTTCACGCGTCATTTTACACGTTGGTGTGTCGGGCCCACTCACACACACCGACTGAAAAATCCTGCCCCTACTCTCCAGAGTCCCAGGAAGGTTTTGAGAATTTTGGGTTGTAAACAGTCATGCTTTAAACTGTCCAATGACTTTCAAGATAAAAGACATTTGAGGTCTCAAGGATAGCTAATCCTTTCTACCTGGATAAAAGGCCCATGTGATTCATGTTACCACGGAGATGGGCTTTGAGAGGGGAAAGGTCTCTATGATATCCCTGAAGCTCACAGACAATGTTAGTCTGCCAGGACCCAGGAGAGAAGGAGCAGTTAGAGGCTGAAAGTCTCCATGGTTCAGTGTCCAGGGTGTGGGTGGGAGTTCGTGCTTGGATTGAAAAAAACAAATTCATGGGGATTTGAAATGAGGCTGGAAGATTCACCCAGCTTGTGCTAGATGGAGAATCTCTAGGAAAACCCTTCAGTTCTGAGGTTAAAAGTTACTAGGCTGGGGCAGGAAAAGAATGGCAGTAAACCCTCGGGATCTAAGAATCACATTGGACTGGATTTCGGAAAATCGAATGACTATTTTTGAGACAGTGTAAAGTATACCTGTGAAGTGGGTTTTATTCAGTTCTGTTAAAAGCGAAAGGGAAAGTTCTGTTCTGTAGTTTAAAGTATAACTTTTCTCCAAAAATAGTGCTTAGTCAATAGTGCTTTTAGTCTGTTTGTTACAGTAAAGGTCTTAACACAAGAAATCTTGTCATATCATCCTTTTAGCCATCAACCTGAAGTTTGAAATTCTTTTTTAAAGTTATTGGTCTCTATGTGGATCGCAACATGGGGGAGAACTGACACTTTTTAATGTCACTTGAACAATAACTTTTTAAGAAATCAACAGGAAACTTCAAGGAAAGAAATATTGATATTTACATTGAGAACAGTCACTTCCAATCCACCCTGGGTAGCATTGGCAGGACCCATCGATGGGATTGCACGTTCCATTGTTTGTACAAGTGCAGAAACTAGCACAAGCTTTCCCGAAACGACTGCTGGGACACACTGTAAAACAGCAACGTAAACTTTAGACATAGAAAAACAAAGCATAAACAAAACGGTGGGAAGCAACATGGTTTTGATGAAACGGTATTTGCTTATTTAATATCTGAGAACTAATGCCAATGAGTTCAAAAGTGTCAACACTGATGTTAAAGGAAATTTGCAAGTCAGAGAAGGTATAATCCTATCCCAATCCTTTTCTTGTATTTGTAGATTCCAGGTTAACCAAACAGTAACTGTCCTTCACTCAGGCTGATAATCTAAAGATAGCATTGTCAGTAAATTAACTCCAGAAAATAAGATGCAAGCCATTTTTTTTCCAATGCTTTTCAGGTTGCCTATAGTAACAGCACAAGTCCAGGATAGATTTGGTTGGGTAATCCCACCATACCCTTCACTCACCGTTAAGGAGTGACTGGGATTGACTTTAGTGCACATAATTTGTACTGTGTAGCTATCCTCCACTGACTGCATTTTGCGGGAGAAATAATCACACTCTTATCTGGAGACTTTGCTGTAGTTTTGGAATGAGTTCTGTTTATGGGGTAGCTTCTATGGACTCTTTAAATAAACTGTGGACTGTTTGCTGGGTAAATAGACTTGTAGAATAGGCTGTTTGCTCTTAACCCTGCTGTTAAATTCCACCCTGTCTCTAACTCATTGGCTGAGACAGTGGTGTCAACACTTACTCCGTCTACCTGTAGGTTAACATGCAGGGCTGCGGAACAAGAACTGGAAAGTGGGATTAGGCTGGGTAATTCTTTTTCAGCCAGCGCAGATATGATGGGCTGTATGACCTCCTTCTGACCCATAAGTTTTCTATGATTTTCTGTTTACTTAATTACATAGAAACATAGAAAATAGGAGGAGTAGGCCATTCGGCCCTTCGAACTTGCTCTGCCATTCATTATGATCATGGCTGATCATCCAACTCAATAGCCTGCTCCCGCTTTCTCCACATACCCTTTGATCCCTTTCGCCCCAAGAGCTATATCTAACTCCTTCTTGAAAACATACAATGTTTTGGCCTCAACTACTTTCTGTGGTAGTGAATTCCACAGGCTCACCACTCTCTGGGTGAAAAATTTCTCCTCATCTCAGTCCTAAATGGTCTACCCCGTATCCTCAGACTGTGACCCCTGGTTCTGGACTCCTCCACCATTGGGAACATCCTTCCTGCATCTACCCTGTCTAGTCCTGTTAGAATTTTATAGGTTTCTGTGAGATCCCCCCCTCATTCTTCTGAACTCAAGCGAATATGTTCCTAACCGACTCAATCTCTCCTCATATATCAGCCCCGCCATCCCAGGAATCAGTCTGGTAAACCTTCGCTGCACTCCCTCTATAGCAAGAACATCCTTCCTCAGATAAGGAGACCAAAACTGCACACAATATTCCAGGTGTGATCTCACCAAGGCCCTGTACAATTGCAGCAAGACATCCCTATTCCTGTACTCGAATCCTCTGGCTATGAAGGCCAACATACCATTTGCCTTCTTTACCACCTGTTGCACCTGCATGCTTGCCTTCAGCAACTGGTGTACAAGGACACCCAGGTCTCGTTGCACATTCCCCTCTCTCAATTTATAGCCATTCAGATAATAATCTGCCTTCCTGTTTTTGCTACCAAAGTGGATAACCTCACATTTATCCACATTATATTGTATCTGCCATGCATTTGCCAACTCACTCAGCTTGTCCAAATCACACTGAAGCATCTCTGTATCCTCCTCACAGCTCACCCTCCCACCCAGCTTTGTGTCATCTGCAAATTTGGAGATATTACATTTAGCTCCCTCATCTAAATCATTCATATATATTGTGAATAGCTGGGGCACCAGCACCGATCCCTGCGGTACCCCACTAGTCACTGCCTGCCATTCGGAAAAAAACCCGTTTATTCCTACTCTTTGTTTCCTGTCTGCCAACCAGTTTTCTATCCATCTCAATACACTACCCCCAATCCCATGTGCTTTAATTTTACACGCTAATCTCTTATGTGGGACTTTGTCGAAAGCCTTCTGAAAGTCCAAATAAACCACATCCACTGGCTCCCCCTCATCAACTCTACTAGTTACATCCTCGAAAAATTCCAGTAGATTTGTCAAGCATAATTTCCCTTTTGTAAATCCATGCTGACTCTGTCCGATTCTGCCACTGTTTTCCAAGTGCTCAGCTATTAAATCTTTTATAATGGATCCTAGAATTTTCCCCACTACTGGCATCAGGCTGACTGGTCTATGACTCCCTGTTTTCTCTCTACCTCCCTTTTAAATAGTGGGGTTACATTAGCTACCCTCCAATCTGTAGGAACTGTTCCAGAGTCTATAGAATCTCGGAAGATGACCACCAATTCATCCACTATTTCTAGGGCCACTTCCTTACGTACTCTGGGATGTCGATTATCAGGCCCTGGGGATTTATCGGCCTTCAATCCCATCAATTTCCCCAACACCATTTCCCTACTAATACTGATTTCTTTCAGTTCCTCCCTCTCACTAAACCCTGTGCTCCCCAACATTTCTGGTATGTTACAAGTCTCTCATCCCAACCATTGCCATTTCTCAACAACTTGCATTTATATAGCACTTTTAACATGGTTGAAAAAATTCTCAGTGCTTTGCGGGAGCATAATCAGACAAACAGAAGGTCAGAATTGGAGCAGCACAGAGACCCCGGAGGCTGTAGGGCAGGAGGAGGTCACTGAGGAAGGCATGGAGGGGTTTGAGAATGAGGGTCAGAATTTTAAAATCAAGGTGTTACTGGACTGGGTGTCATTGGAGCTGCGCAAGAACAGGGGGTGATGGGTGAACGGAGTTATGTGCGAGTTAGGATACAGACAGCAGAGTTTTGGATGAGCTAAAGTTTATGGAGGGTGGAAGGCCACCGGGAGACAAGTGTTAGTGAGTGAAGCTTAATTTTCCTCTGGTCTCCTTCAACGCAAGTTGAATATGGGACTCAACATAACAGAAGCCCCAAAGCTTTCAGTACAGCTTAAAAAGACAAAGCTACCTTCATTGCAGAGAGCTCCTGTGAAGCCAGGTAGGCAGTCACACTGCCCCGTGACATGATGGCAAGGCCCATTACTGTGTACACAGTGAGGACAGGCCTGACTGCAACGATGTCCATAGAACCCAGGTGAACAGACTGCAATGGAAAAATTATTGGTCACAATCAATCAAAACAACACTGGTCACAACTTCAACATTTTTGAAACAGTACCAAAGTTTTACAACAACAACTCCACCTTGAAGGTGCTGCTGAAAACCTACCTCTTTTACTAACCTTTTGGCCGCCTGTCCTAACATCTTCTTATGTGGCTCGGTGTCAAATGCTGTTTGATAATGTTCTTGTGAAGCACCTTGGAGTGTTTTACTGTTTTAATGGTGCTATATAAATGCAGGAAGACCCCTGCCAGTAGAAACAGTTTCTGCTTATTTACCCTTTCAAAGCCCTTCATGGTTTTGAACACCTCTATTAAATCCCCCCTTTAACCTTCTGCCCCCAGCTTACTATTTGTGGCCCTGATCCCTGTACTGAGCAAGACGTATTTAAATATTTCAGGTTGGTCTTGGGGTTAATTGGCACTTCACTGGCGCGCTGGGGTCAGATGAAGAAAATTATAGAAACACCTCTCCTTTTGTTATTAAAGCTGCCCCTAAACACCAGTTTGCTGCTTTTCCAACAAAATTGATTTGATGCTTTTGGGAGATGAGCTTTTACCCCTCTCGTCCCACCCACCCACTGCCCCAACACCACTCCAGCGACACTGCTGTCCAGGAATGTACAGGTGCCCCATGTGCCCAACACTGTGTGGCAACAAGTGGTGGGAGTCATACCATAAGGCAACAGGGCTCTGGGGAAAAAAGCCAGGGGTGACTCTAATGGGATAGCTCTAGTCATGGAGAGCCAGCAGAGGTGCAATGGACCATGTGGCCTCCTTCTGTGTTGTACGATTCGATGGCCTGGATGTTAACGTCTCGGCAGGGGTTGGGGTAGAGTTTCTCGGATAGACAACACATCGTCTGCGTATGTCTTTTGTCCTTGACAGGTTCCCTGCCTGGATGTCAGCTTTATGGCCTTGGCTCCTTGATGATGGGGAAGCTTGATGGAGGGGGAGGGGGTGTGGCTGGAGGAAGCACCCTTGAGCCTCTTGGCCTGCAAGGCTGTAAGGAATTTACCTTCTCCTCAAAGCTATCCTCAGCTCCCAAGTTCTGGGAAATACAGTCAGCCACTGTAAAGCCTACAAGGCAGGTTAAATCAGAGGCTACCAAACTCATTAACATATTCGAATTATCAACCCGCCTCATGCCTGAACCTTATCCGACCTCGGTCAAACATGGAAGTTGGTTGGTTAGGGATCAGGTTTGAGATTTTTTAGAAGTTTAGCATCACACCAGACCCCAGCCCACCCGTGTCCGGGTGTTAAAATTTGGCACTATGGTTCTAAGTAGGGGGTGGCTCATTAATAGAATTCAATGGGGTCCGGAGATCGATGCGTTTCTTACTGCGTTGGCAGGTGGTGCCTCTGTATCCAGGTGCACACTCGCAAGCTCCGTCATCGGGTGAGCAGGAAGCACCATTCTTACAGTTACAGGGCAGTGTGCAGTTTGGTCCCCATCGTCCTTCTGCACACACGCTATCACAGTGTATACCTAAACACAGAAGCAAAGGAAATCTCTGTCAATCAGAACAAACTGTCAATCAACATTCAAAACTTACAGGGCACTCAATGCTTAATCAATGCTAAGACACCAACGTCCTTCAGTTTATTATACTGGTAATGGTTTCTCCTTTGCCAACAATTCGCATTTGTATAGCATCTTTAACATACTGAAACATCCCAAGGAGCTTCACAGGAGCATAATCGGACAAAATTTGACGCCAAGTCAAATAAGGCAATATACTAAGGCAGGTGACCAAAAGCTTAGTCAAAGTGGTAGGTTTTAAGAAGCAACTTAAGAACATAAGAAATAGGAACAGGATTAGACCATTCGGCCCCTCGAGCCTGTTCTGCCATTCAATAAGATCATGGCTGATCTTCTTGTGTTTCGACTTCCACATTCCCATCTAACCCCGATAACCTTCGATTCCCTTGCCTAACAAGAACCTATCTACCTCTGCCTTAAATATATTCAATGACCCCATCTCCACCACCTTCTGAGGCAGAGAATTGCAAAGTCGCACAACCCTCCAAGAGAGAAAACGTCTCCTAATTTCTGTCCTAAAAGGGCGATTCCGAATTTTAAAACAGTACCCCCTAGTTCTGGACTCACCCACAAGAGGAAACATCCTTTCAATGTCCACCTTGTCAATGCCGTTCAGGATCTTGTACACTTCAATCAAATCACCTCTTACTCTTCTAAACTCCAGTGGAAACAAGCCCAGTCTGTCCAACCTTTCCTCATAAGGCAACCCACTCATTCCAGGTATCAATCTAGTCAACCTCCTCTGAACCACCTCAAATGCATTTACATCCTTCCTTAAATAAAGAGACCAAATTTGCACACATTATTCGAGGTGCAGTCTCACCAATGCCCTGCATAACTGAAGCACAACATCCTTACTTTCATGTTCAATCCCTCTTGTAATAAAGGATAGCATTCCATTATCCTTCTTAATTACTTGCTGTACCTGCTTACTAACTTTTTTAAAGAAGGAGATAGAGGTAGAGAGCTTTGAGCAGAGAATTTCAGAGCTTTAGGCCCAGGCAGCTGAAGGTATGGCTGTCGATGGTGCATCCATCAAAATTCCAGGGCCTTCCTCCCCCTCTAACCATGGTCCCCTTGGCTCCCTACGTAAGGAGGCTGGATCATTAACAACGTTTTCAGAAAACAAACATGCTTTTCTTCAGGGACTTAGGGCCAATTCCCTTATCTGGACCACAGCAGATGGGGTCCACACCTTATCATGTGGAGGCCCATCCATCTGACCTCACTGGGTGGGCAAGGTTTCCAAGACAGCTTTGGTTTTGACAGAACCACTAATTTAAATGTGTTTTCAGCACCTCCCTGCTTGACACTATCTGCCTTCTGATCGTTCCGTCGTTGATGGCACTATCTTCATCTAAGTCCTGGAATTTCCTGCTTAAACCTTCTTAAACCTGTCCATCTCTCTCTCTCTCTTCCTTTAAGATGCTCCTTAAAACCTCTCTCTTTGACTAAGCTTTTGGCTGCCTATCCTAAAATCTCCTTCGGTGACACGGTGTTAAATTTTTGTTTGATAATCTCTTCTGCGAAAGGCCTTGGGATATTTTGCTGTGTTAGAGGCGCTATATAAATGCAAGTTGTGGTAGTACTGAGGTTTCACTCCTCACCAGAAAAGCTGTAAACTTCAGGAAACAGTTACAACCAGCTCTCTATTCTTCCCTTTTCACCTCCTGGTGGAGTTGTGGCAGGACAAGAAATTCCACCCCATCCCCTCGTCTTTGGCCTAACATTAACAATCTACTCAAGTTTCTGTTTTAAACTGGGAGCTTGACTAAACGCCTTCATTCATGGTGCTCCCAGGCCACTAATGCAACAATGCATCACCGTCAACAAAGGATTAACAGTTCCAAATAAGGCTCTTGGAAATAACAGGCAAAGGGAAAACATCTTCTAGTCACGTTAGTGATGGGAACTGAGGGAGCAGGGGGGGCGGGCATTCAGCTCCTCCAGCCTGTTCCGCCAATCAGTCAGGCTCTGCTGCCCAAGGCTTCCTAAATTTCAGAAGGTTTTTTTGTTGTGGTCTTTGGTGATAAGCTGAAAGTTTTGAAGTAAATTGTTGACGGATAGGTGGTGGCACAGTCAGGAAACACTACATCAAGCAGGGCAGTGCGGAGAAATGAGGCACCTATCTCAGGAGCTCGCCAAGTTCTGTTTACAGGCGCAGCTACGAAACGATAAAAATTTATTTCATAAACGTGAGTGACAAATTATCCGAGACCACACAAGCAGATGTGCCACATAACTCGATGACATATTAACGAAACAGAAAATTTTCTGCAAAAAAGGAACAATCTTGTCTTTTATCTTTGCAGCACCAACCGGTGAATATCTCTTTTTAAATGGAATGCCAGTAAACATCCATCGCAGAGTTTAGTCCTTATTGTGTCTACTTGCCTTACAATGGGGCCTGTCTTGTTAGTGAATGAATCATTTGGCCACAGCTGATGAGAAAGCTGACTGGATCCCACAGAAAGTACACTGTATTATGTAACAGCGTAAATAAAGCAAATTAGTGAAGCATAATTTTTAAACGGAACTTTATCCTTTAAAAAAAAATCCAATGATTCTCCTTAATTGTGAGAATAACTATCATTCTCTTCAATAAATGGATATATAAATTTTTCCGTTCAGCTGAAGGAATATGATCATTTAGCAGAACCCTTGCCTCTGTTGTGATGTTGAGAAGTAGTACGATGATGGAATGGAATGTCAATGAAAAGGACAAAGAACTCTTTGAGAGCCTTCCAAGTTGCTAGGCAATTGCGCAGTGGACATGATAAACTTCAGCTAGGCAGCGGTCTTAAAAAAAAAATGCACATTCATTTCATGCCCGATGCTCCACACGTGGGGCTCTTAAGTTTAATTCAGCATTCATCTGAAGCAGTAGTGACATGACTTGGGTTAAAGGTCCCATTGAGCAATCACAGACAACCTCCATTTCAATAGTTTGAAACCAATCTGTTAACTAATACGATACGGTGCGCACAAACCTGGAAGTACATTTTCATCACCAACAAAATTGAAATATGTTCCAGATTATTACAGCAAGATTGAACTGGCTGGGGCACTTTTCTCTTCGGAGAGAGAAGATTACTAGGAGTGACTATTAAAATCATGACTGTGATAGAACGGATGTAGAGAAAATGTTTCCACTTCCAGGTGAGGCCAGAACTAGGGGCCGGAAATAAAAGATAGTCACAGGTGAACTCGATAGGGATTGCAGGGAGAAACGTCTTTACTCAGAGTGGTGGTGAGAATGTGGAACTCGCTGCCACAGGCACCTGAGGTGGCTGAGGTGAATAGTGTAGATGCATTTTAGGGGAAGCAAACACATGAGGGAGAAAGAAATAGAAGGTTTATTCTTAAGTTGAGATGAAGAGGGATTGGGAAGAGTCTCGTGTGGAGCAGAAACACCCGCATCGGTCAGTTCAAAACATACGCTGAAACCGGGGGTGGAATTTTACACCCCCATCGCGTCAGGGTGTCACAGACAATGCGGCGAGCCATTCAAAAGTTCATCGACTTTGGCGGGACCAAAAAATCCCACTGGCGGAATGGGCCGTAAAATTCCGCCCATAAGACTTACAAGCAGGAGGAGGCCATTCAGCCCTACAAGCCTGCTCCACCATTCAATAAGCTGATGGCTGATCTGATTGTGGTCTCAACTTCACTCTCCTGTCTCTGCCCCCACCATAACCCACCTCATCTGTCTAACTCAGCCTTGAATAAGTTCAATGACCCAGCCTCCACTGCTCTCTGGGGAAGAAAATTCCACAGACTAACAACCCTCTGAGAGAAAAAAATTCTCCTCACCTCTGTTTTAAAAAGGAGACCTTTTTTTAAAACCGTGTCCTCTAGTTCTAGTCTCCCCCACAAGAGGAAACATCCTCCTGGTATCCACACTATCAAAGTCCCCTCAGGATCTTATATGTTTCAATGAGGTCACCTCTCATTCTTCTGAACTCCAAAGGATAAAGACCAACATGCTCAACCTTTCTTCATATGATAAGCCCTTCATCCCAGGAATGAGTCGAGTGAGCCTTCCCTGAACAAAGAGCTCATGGTGTAGAGGGCAACATGTTAGCATGGATAGAGAATTGGCTAGCGAGCAGGAAACAGAAAGTAAGCATAAATGGTCATTTTCGGGTTGAAAAGATGTAACGAGTGGTGTCACAGGGATCAGTGCTGGGGCCTCAACTAATTACAATCTACATCAATGACTAGGATGAAGGAACCAAATGTATGGTTGCTAGATTTGCTGATGACACAAAAGATAGGTAGGACAGTAAGTTGTGAAGAGGACATGAGGAGTCTGCAAAGGAATATAGATAGGCTAAATGAATGGGTAAAAATGTGGTAGATGGGGTATAATGTGGGAAAATGTGAGGTTGTCCACTTTGGCAGGAAGAATAGAAAAGCAGCATATTATTTAAAAGGAGAGAGACTACAGAACTCGATGGTACAGAGGGATCTGGGTGTCCTGGTACATGAATCACAAAAAGTTAGTATGCAGGTACAGCAAGTGATTTGGAAGGCAAATGGAATTTTGTCATTTATTGCAAGGGGAATGGAATATAAAAATAGGGATGTTTTGCTACAGTTGTACAAGGCATTGCTGAGATCATATTTAGAGAATACAGTGTACAGCTTTGGTATCCTTATTTAAGAAAGGACATAATTGCATTAGAAATACTTCAGACAAGGTTCACTCAACTGATTCCTGGAATGAAGGGGGTTATCTTATGAGGAAAGGTTTGACAGGTTGGGCCTGTACCCATGAGAGTTTAGAAGAATGAGAGGTGATCTTACTGAAACATGTAAGATACTGAGGGGACTTGACAGGATGGATGCTGAAAGGATGTGGGAGAGACTAGAACTAAGGGACACAGTTTAGTAGAAGAATCTGGTACCTAAAGGGCTAACATGGGACTGAATACAGTACTGCCCACATGGTGATGTAAGAAGGCACATGACATAGAGCTAAGGGCTGCCTAGAGTTAGGTAGCAACATGTAAGGACCTAGTATGGGGTCCTCTCCATATCTGTACCCTGTACTGTAAATATGTATATAGTTCAGTAATATTAATAGAGACTTCTTTGTAACTTCAAAATAATTGCTTCATGGTGTCCAAGCAGAACACATCACAGGTAGCAACAACAGAACAGATCACATAGTTTCAGAATAAAGGGTCTCTCTCCCATTTAAGATGGCGATGAAGATAATTTTTTTTCATCTCAGAGGGTCGTGAGCCTGTGGAACTCTCTTCCCCAGAGAGCGGTGGAGACAGAGTCACTGAATATTTTTAAGGCAGAGTTAGATAGATTCTTGACTAACAAGGGAGTCAAAGGGTGTCGGGGGAGCTAGGCGGGAAAGTGGGGTTAAGGCCACAATCAGATCATCCATGATCTTATTGAACGGTGAAGTAGGCTCAAGAGGCTGAATGGCCTACTCCTGCTCCTAATTCATATGAGACCAAAACAGTACAGAGTACTCCTGTTGTGGTCTCACCAAGGCCGTATACAGCAGTAAAATGTCCCTACTTTTATATTCCATTCCCCTTGCAATAAACACTAGCATTCCATTTGCCTTCCTAATCACTTGCTGTACCTGCATACTAACTTTTTGTGATTTGTGTAGTAGGAAATCCAGATCCCTCTGTACCACCGAGTTCTGCAGTCTCTCTTATTTAAATAACATGTTGCTTTTCTATTCTTCCTGCCAAAATGGACAAGTTCACATTTTCCCACATTATACTCCATCCGCCAAATTTTTGCCCACCCATTTAACCTATCTATGTCCTGATGTAGATTCCTTGCCTCCTCTTGACAACTTACTTTCCTACCTATCTTGGTGTCATCGGCAAACTTAGCTTAGCTACCATATATTCTGTCCCTTCATTCAAGTCATTGATATAGATTGTAAATAGTTGAGGCCCCAGCACTGATCCTTGTGGTGGGCCACTAGTTACAGCTTGCCAACCTGAAAATGACCCATTTCCCTACTTTCTGCTTCCTATTAGCTAATCAATCATTTTTCCATGCTAATATGTTACCCCCCTACACCATGAGCTCTTATTTTGTGTAGTTACCTTTGATGTGGCACCTTATCAAATGTCTCTTAGAAATCCGAAAACACATCTACAGGTTCCCCTTTATCTACCTTGCTTGTTACTTCCTAGAAGAACTCTAATGGATTAGTTAAACACAATTTCCCTTTCATAAAACTACATTGACTCTGCCTGATCCCATCATGATTTTCTACGTACTCTGCTATAACCTCATTAATAATGGATTCAAGCAATTTCCCTATGTCTGGTGTTAGGCTAACTGGCCTGTAGCTTCCTGCTTTCTGTCTCCCTGCTTTTTTGAATAAAGGTGATACATTTGCTATTTTCCAATCTGCTGGGATCCTTCCAGAATCTAAGGAGTTTTGGGAGATTATAACCAGTGCCTTTATTATCTCTGCAGCTATTTCTTTTAAGACCCTAGGATGCAGGCCATCTGTTCCTGGGAGTTTGTCAGCCTTTAGGTCTCAAAGTTTTCCCAGTACCTTTTCTCAGGGGAAGAATTTTCCCCCCCAGTTGTGGGGGAAGTGCAGGAGTGGGCACAGGCAAGTGTGCCTCCAATCGGCGCCCCCGATTGGGGGCGTGCCAACATTTTATGTGGGTGGGTCAATTAAGGCCCACCCAGCGTGACGTCCGCAAGGAAGCGCTTTGTGCTCCCTGTGCGGGCAGGGGGGGGGATTCCCTCAGCCGAGAGTTTGCTCTTTCGCGCGTGCACGCAAAAGAGCGCACTCATCTCCCTGAGGCTAAGTGCTGCCTCAGGGAGATTGGTGCCAAATTTAAAAATGGTCAAGGTGCAGAAACAAAATTTCCTGTCACATGAGTTGGGACATGTCCATCACTTTAAATCAAACATTTATTAAATTTCTAAAAACCCTCATGAAACCTCACCTTGCCCGTGGATGAGGTTTGATGCTTTTCCTGAAGCCCACCAGGGCTCCCGGCCTGCCTGCCAATCCTAAGGTTGGACGGGCAGGTCCATTAATGAGGTTAATGACTTTGTCAATGGCCTCAATAGGCCGTTGACAGGTTGACGGGCGCACAGCTGATTTGGCTGCGCCCCCGCCGACCTGAAAATGGAAATGAGGCGGGGTGACATTGGGGATTCCGCCCAATGTCATCCCGCATCATTTTACGTGTCGGCGAGCGGGGCCCTGCCCCAGGCGATGGGTTTAAGTTCCTCCGTCCTTTTCACCTCTTGGGCGGGCTTTTCCGCATCCGCCCACCTCTGGGATCGTCCGGTCCTGCCGCAAGCCAGTGGACTTCTGGCTGAGGCACCGTGTCGCCTGCGAGGAGGGGGGGGGGTCTTACCCACGACGGGGCTGGAAAATCCTGCCCCTTGAGTTTCAAGTATATTTGGAAATTTTCTAAGTCTTCTACAGTGAAGACGGACACAAAGTACCTGTTCAACGCTCCGCCCTTAGCTTGTTCTCCATTATTAGATGCAAATGCTCTGTTTCTGTGCTGTAAATACTATGTAGCTATCATATTCCTAAACCATGTTGTACAGTGTGGAAACTGTCTTTTAGTTTTAAACATATCACTACAGTATTTCAAACTGCTTAATCAATTAGCATAGACTGAGAAGATTTAATCCTTTAAATCCTACATCTGACACTTCTTCCTTAAGGTGAAGGGAGTTACTTTATACCTTAAAATAAATTTATTTTCTGCAAGGAAGAAAAGGATTTGGATCGCAGCCCACAATTAAGACTGAAGACCATTGGGAATAACCATTCCCTTTGCCAAATGGGCAGTTGCAGCACTAAAGAGTAAAAATAAACATAATGTTGTTATGGTGCTGGAAAGTGATTTTTTTTTCCCCTTTCCTAATAATTACATTGGAATCAATGACAGAGCTGGTCGACCTATTCTGTTGTAGGCGGGGAGGAGAAATGGGCAGATAACTCACAGTTAGGTTGAATGTTCATTAATGGACAGAGAGTGATTGGGAGGTTGGGCAAGTGCAGCCGGTGGGTGCCTCACTGCCCTGACAATGATTTCTCTCCCCTCACACCCACCCTCACACTGCAGTTGGGCAATCTGTCCATGCCTCCACATGGCTATGGCCGTTGAGGATCGGGCAGTGTGTAAGGTTCGATTCCCCTCCTCTTTACTCCACTCACCACTGCTTTCCGGAGATACCAAGATGGTGGCAAAGGGACCGGAAAGCTTCCCTGCCAAGGGAGAGTGGTGCCTGGCAGAGACCACAAACATTTACTCGCTTAAGGTCCCAGTCTTGACTGGGGTATTAAGTGTGTCTGGTCTGATATTTGGGTCACTTTTTTCCCAGTTTTTGATGGTTCTACAGCAGTGTCCTCTCTCTCTGTAACTGCCGGGATTTTTTTTTTTGCACCCTCTCCTGGGCAAGTTTCCATCAGCCAGGAGCCTGCCCTGGCTTGCACATGACCTTCGATCCCAGGAATAGCAGCCTAGGGTTGGTGTGCATTCAGAGAGATAGGGAGAGCACTGGAATTCTGCCTGAAGACGAGGCCAGAGATGGGGGCTCAGGATTCCTGTTAAAACTTTCCTGATCTTTGTAAATCGAGCCAGGAGCCACAGACCCCCAGGGCTAGGTGTACCCCATTTTCACCAGTCAGTGGGCTAGTAGACCTGTTCCTTCAGAGGTGTTAATCCACCTATTCTGTTAGATTTCCTTATCCAAGGCTTATTTTCAGCCTTCCCAATGGGAGTTAGAGATAGAAAACACCCGATACATCATTGAAAAGATTCAATGTGACTTGGTATTGGAGTCAATTCTTTCATGATATCTTTCATTTATAATCTTTCAATTGTTTTTTTCTACACCTGTCCCTCTGCATTATCTTAATGTGTGCTTTGAATGCAACAAACATCAACGCATTTATATAGCATCTTCAATCTGTAAAACATCCCAAGGTGTTTCAAAAGTTGACATTGAGCCATATAAGGAGGTATTAAGGTAGGTGGCCTAAAGCTTGGTCAAAGAGGTTGGTTTTAAGGAGCAGCTTAAAGGAGGAAAGAGGCAGGGAGGTTTAGAACAAGTCAACATGGTTTTACGAAAGGGAAATCCTGTTTGACAAATTTATTAGAGTTTTTTGAGGATGTAACTAGTAGGGTAGATAAAGGGGAAAGATGTTGTATATCTGGGTTTCCAAAAGGCATTTGATAAAGTGCCACACAAAAGGTTAATAGGCAGTTCACCACCACCTTCTTAGGGGCAATTTGGAATGGGCAATAAATGCTGGCCTAGCCAGCGATGCCCACATCCCGTAAGTGGATTAAAAAAAAAGAAAATGACTCAGGGAATTGCGGGTAATATATTAGCATGGATAGAGAATTGGATAACAGATAGAAAAGAGACAGGCCATATATGGGGCTTTTTCAAGTTGGCAAGGAGTGAATAGTGGAGGTCCACAAGGATCAGTGCTGGGGCATCAGCTATTTACAATCTATATTAATGACTTAGATGAAGAGGCAGAGAGTAATGTATCAACGTTTGCTGATGATACCAACCTAGGTCGGAAGAAAACCTTTGGGGAGGACACAGAGAGGCTGCAAAGAGATATAGACAAATTAAGTGAGTGGGCTACAAAATGGCAGATAGACTATAATGTAGGGAAGTGTGAAGTTATTCACTTTGGTCGTAAGAATAGAAAAGCAAAATATTTTTTTAAAGGTGTGAAACTTGTAAGCGTTGATGTTCAAAGAGACTTGGGTGTGCTCGTATGAGGAATGCAAAAAGTTAGCCTGCAGGTGCAGCAAACAATTAGGAAGGCAAATGGCATGTTGGCCTTTATTACAAGAGGATTGAAGTACAGGAATAAAGAAGCCTTGCTACCGTTGTACAGAGTTTTGGTGAGACCACATCTGGAATACTGTGTGCAGTTTTGGTCTCCACATTTAAGAAAGGATAGACTCACATTGGATGTGGTACAATGAAGGTTCACTAAATTGGTCCCTGGGGATGAGGGGATTGTCCTATGATGAGAGGCTGAGTAAATTGGGTTTATATTCTCTGGAGTTTAGAAGAATGAGAAGTGATCTCACTGGAACCTACAAGATCCTGAAGGGGTTTGATAGGGTGGATGCTGAGAGATTGTTTTCACCGGTCGGGAAACCTAAAACACGGGAGCACAGACTCGGGATAAGGGGCTGATCATTTCTTCACTCAAAAGGTTGTGAATCTTTGGAATTCTCTACCCCATAGGGTTGTGGATGCTCCATCGTTGGATACATTTAAGGTTGGGATAGGCAGAAATTTGGTCTCTCAAGGAATCGAGGAATATGGGGAATGGGCAGGAAAATGGAGTTGAAGCCCAAGATCAGCCATGATCGTATTGAATAGTGGAGCAGGCTCAACGGGCCATGTGGTCTGCTCCTGCTCCTGTATTTTGTATTTTGCGCACCTGTAAAGGGAATTCTAGACCTTGAGTATACCTAACTGATGTAGAGAAGATGTATCCACTTTTAAGGGAGATGCAAACTACAGACCAGAGATATATGGTAGCCACTAATAATTTGTCCTTGTCATGCTTGTAGCTACTCCTACCAGGAGATCTGCTGTCATGATATGTCACACACCAACAATTAACTTAGGAGAAACATCCAGAGAGCGGGGAGAATGTGGAACTCACTACCTCAGAGAGTGGCTGAGGTGAATAAGATAGGTGCAGTTAAGGGGAAGCTAGAAAACCACATGGGATAGAATATAACCATCTCCTGCTGGCAAGTTTATCCGTTAAATTACCTAGGTGGCCTTTCCTTCGCCTTCCCACCCGCCCCCGACCTGTCCTCGATTTATAGGTGGACAGCGAGGCCTCAGGCGGGAAACTCTGCCACCCATTAAATTCTGCCCATAAGGGAAAAGGGGATAGAAGGATATGCCGATAGGGCGAGATGAAGAGGGGCTGGGAGGAAGCTGGTGTGGAGCATAAACTCCGGCACCAACCAATCGAGTGAATGGCCTGCTTGTGTTCTGTGCATTCAGTGCAATCCAATTCTTACATTAAATGTGGATAAAAAAATGCAACAGACCTGTCCACCCAGCAAGACAGCGGCAATAACCGGTGGTGGGGTGACATCCATCAGCATGGCTACAGTCACAACGTTCACTGCAGTTCATTCCATACGAGCCATCCTAGCAACCAAAAACAGATACATCCTCATGATAACGGTGAAGTTGGAAAAAATGAACAAAGAAGATATACATGTCACAACCAGCCGTGCTAACAATATTACAGCTGGGACGTTCAAGGCTGATGTCAGGAAGCGCTAATTCACACAAAGGGTAGTGGAAATCTCTCTCCACAAAATAGTGGTTAAGGTTGGGGGGGGGGTCAATTGAAATTTTCAAATCTGAGATGGGTTGATTTTTGCTGGGAAAGGGTATTGAGCGTTATGGAACCAAGGCGAGAAGGTGGAGTTAAGATTCAGATCAGTCATGTTCTCATTGAGTGGCGGAACAAGCTCGAGGGGCTGAATGGCCTCCGGCTGTTCCAAAGTTCCATGTAAATTACCAATAATCTTGAGCACTTTAAGTTAGATAAATCAGAAAACTAGTGCCTTATTTCACCATCGGGACTTCGATGTATGTTTTTCATTTTCTGCCCTTTGTGATGGGCCAACCAAACTGGGCTCCTGTTGAAATCATGAATGGATGTTTGCAGCCTCATAGCTTGTGCCAAAGTCATTTGAGACCATTGTTACAGAGCAAGCAGAGGTTGAACACAAACTC
Source organism: Cetorhinus maximus (assembly GCF_964194155.1). Lineage (NCBI taxonomy): Eukaryota > Metazoa > Chordata > Chondrichthyes > Lamniformes > Cetorhinidae > Cetorhinus > Cetorhinus maximus. The sequence goes on from NC_135880.1 coordinate 180,299,152, forward strand.
CCTGTTGGCTCCATGCCGGATGCCACCGGATTAAATCGGCAGCTTCAAATTCTGCAAGAGCGCCACAAGCGTCAACATCAGCTGTGACCAAACCTCATCTTGCAGTAGGCCTCATGTCCAACTAGTCTGTACAACTAGATAACACACCCTGAATTACATGGATCGAGGCACCAACTAATTCCTGGGTCAATGTGTCAAAGCTTGACAATGTCCACTCCAATTTTTACACTGGGTTAGCAGAAAAGAGGAGTGGCCCTTGAGAACTGTATGAGCCAATCAGAAGGCTTACTTTCTTTGCTGTGGCTCTCATGACTCAAAAGAGACGCAAAGTGAAAGTAAGAAGTTGTGATTTTGGGGTCCGCGTGCGTCAGAAGCATAAGGAGATGTCTTGATTGTGACGTCAATCCATTGCAGCTGATTTGACGCGTGCTTCACAAAATTGGTCTGTCCAGGTCCATTGAACACCTGTTGGCCATTTAGGAGTGAGAAGAAGGAGGAATTTCTTCACTGAGAGGGCGATGAACCTTTGGAATTCTCTACCCCTGAGGGCTACGGAAGCTCAGTCATTGAGTATATTCAAGACAGGGATCGATAGATTTCTAGACACCAATGACATCAAGGGACATGGGGATAGTGTGGGAAAATACATTGAGGTAGAAGATCAGCCATGGTCTAGTTGAATGGTGGAACAGGCTCAAGGGGCCAAATGGCCACCTCCTGCTCCAATTTCCTATGTTCTTGTGCTAATCACTCTCAGGTGAACATATATTCAGCTAGTATGAAAGGCCCTCCCAAAGCCAGGCATTGAATTTGCAAGTGACGTGCTTTTGACTTACTTCTGCTGTGGCTAAGTCAGTGGAAGTTATGTGGAGGCTTTGTGGTGAGCTGCTGCATACATTCGGGGAAGCCAGATAACCTGGTGACCCCCAGTCTGTAAGTCTTTTTCACGCAGTGAGTGGTTAAGGTCTGGAATGCACTGGCCTGAGAGTGTGGTGGAGGCAGGTTCAATTGGGTTATTCAGAAGGGAATTAGACTGTTATCCGAAGAGGAAGAATGTGCAAGGTTACGGGGAAAAGACCATGAAATGGCATCAGGTGAATTGCTCATTTGGAGAGTCGGTACAGACAGGATGGGCTGAATGGCTTTCTTCAGTGCTATAATGATTCTGTGATTCTGTGCAAGTCTGCAGTGCTGTTCGTTAACATGACCAACAAATGGAGCAGAGGCTGCAGAGAGGCGAAGCTTTGTGAAGAGGGTGGAGGAGGAAGGAGAGGGCTCTACACTGAAGACCCACCACTGGGTTTTTTGGAGCACTTCTTCCAGCTCAACAACTTGGGTTCAACAATGTAGTCACAGAACTGTGCCATCTCCTTCAACCCAACCTTGAGCCTCAAACCAGGGAGAGGACAGCGCTGTCACTGTCCAGCCATAGAGTGGCGTTGAAGTTTGATGCATCGATCTTTCCAGTGGGAGGAAGTGACATACCCATCATCTCCCAGAATGCCATGCATTGATGCTTCTGAAAGGCCACAGAGGCCCTGTGTGTGAGGAGAGGCAATTAGATCCTTTTCTCTGTAAGCGGAAGAGGCAGGATGAGAAGCGTGTGGATTTGCCAGGGCAGCGGCATTCCCAATGGCTCAGGGGGACATTTGTGGACCCCCCATATCAACAGGGAGAAGTACAGGAACCACAAGGGCTACCATTCTAGTAATGTGGTTGGTATGTGGGCATACACAAACCAGCATGTTGGTGAATGCCCATTATCCTGGCAAATGCCATCATGTCTTCACCAGTCTGCCATTCTTGCTGTCTTCATGCCTCTGAGGCTCCTCCCCTGTACAGGAGGCTGATGACTCCCCTCCATGCAAGGACAATGAGTGTGTAACAGTGGCCAAGGAGCCACCAGGAATATTGTGGAGCAGGCCATCAGCATGTTGAAGCAATGCTTCCGATGCCTAGGCTGCTTGGCTTGTGCCCTCCAGTACATGCTGGAATGGGAATCCGAGTTCATGGTGATCTGCTGCACCCTCTGTACCATAACCAGCATGAGGGCATACCTATTGACACCGGGCACCCAGAGGCCACCTCAGGAGGCCGTTTCCCAGCTGCTCCCGGGCTCACCCGCTGTGCCTACCCGACGACCGGAAAATCTTGCCCCATATGATCGTAGCAGCCATATCCTTAAATGCAGATGTCCTTCGATACAGCGGGTTAATACAACAATTTTCAGCACATGATAGGATTGGTTACCTGACATGGATGTGCACACTTGTCACCCCGCCATCCTGCCAAACAGGTACAGGTCCCATCCAGTGCGTTACATGCTCCTCCATTGGAACAGCGACAGGTTGAGTTGCAGCCAAGACCCCACCTGCCACGAGGGCAGGGAATGGAACAATCGACTCCGTGCCAACCTGCGAATGTCAAAATAATAATCATTTACACCGTAACATGGTAACCACTAGCTGACATACCAATGAAAGTCACCGCAGTGCAACACATAAATTTGCCTTGTCTAGTGCGGTTATGAGAGTTGTTTTAATATCCAGATAAGATGAAGCTTCGTTTGTTCTCTGGAAATAAATCATCTCCTTTCCTCTCCTCAACATTCCAGCATCAACAACTTGCATTTATATAGCACCTTTAATGTGGTCAAATGTCCTAAAGCGCTTTGCAGGCGTGTTATCAAGTTTGGCACTGAACCTCAAAAGGATATATTACAACCAGAAGCTTGGTCACAGGAGTAGGCTTTAAGGAACATCTTAAAGGAGGGAAGAGAAGAAGAGAGATGGAGAAGTTTAGGGAGGGAATTCCAGAGCTTAGGGCCTGGGCAGCTGAAGGAAGGTACCCACAATACAGATACCTGTTACAGATTTCAATATATTGCATGCAGCTTAGGAAAGTTGAGGCTAAAATTACAACACATAAATGGGAGTTAAAATGAAGTAACATGGTTCAATTTAATGATGTTTCCTTCGTGGTCACTGGGTGAAAATCTTGGAACTCCCTAATATGGGGGCACCTTCACCACATGGACTGCAACACCCCATGAGAAAGGTTCACCGTCGCTTTTTTGAGGGGCAACTAGGGATGGGGAATAAATGCCAACTGTGCCAACGACACTCACATCCCAAGAATGATATACCTTTGAAGCAGAACGCAAGTAAAACAGGTACAAACTGGAGTCACGTGCGGCTAAAGGGAATTTGGTGCAGGTTTAGTCCAGTGATTTTTCTTTCTCTTGATGCAAATTTTCTCCAGTTGCTGAACAGAAATCTCACAGATCACAAGTAAATGTCAGGTTTTAACAGAGTAAGTGGAGAGGGACTGTAGGGAGGGTCAATAACCAAAGGACAAAGATTTAAGGCAACTAGTCAATGAACCAGACTGGAGGATGATGAGAAATGTTTTTTCTTACACAGTGAGTTGTTGTGATCTGGAATTTTTTTTTTAAGTTCATTCATGGGATGTGGGCATTGCTGACTAGGAATTTATTGCCCATCCCTAATTGCCCTTGTTCAGAGGGCATTTAAGAGTCAACCACATTGGGTCTGGAGTCACATGTAGGCCAGGTAAGGACAGCAGATTTCTTTCCCTAAAAAACAATAGTGAACCAGATGGGTTGGTAACAACAATCAATATGGTCATCATTAGACTTTTAATTCCAGATTTTTTATTGAATTCAAACTCCACCATCTGCCATAGTGGGATTCAAACCCAGGTCCCCAGAGCATTACCCTGGATCTCTGGATTACTAGTCCAGCGACAATATCACTACACCATTGCCTCTCACCATAGCTTCCCCACATACTATGCTGGAATGTGCTGCCTGAAAAGGCTGTGAAAGCAGATGCAGCGGTAACCTTTAAAAGGGAAATTGGATAAATACTCAAAAAGGAAACATTTGCAGGGTTATGGTGAAAGAGCAGGGAGATGAAACTGATTGGATAGATCTTTCAAAAAAAACCATCTCAAGTGTGATGGGCTGAATGGCCTCCTCCTGTGCTATATGATTCTATAAATCTGATAGTGTATTTCCAACATAGAACAACTAACATTTCTCTCCCTTACAGTGGTATGCACTACTTTAGCTTTGGTTACCTTTGTGGGCTTATGGCAGTAAGACAGAGGCAGCTGTGAAAATGCATTCTTCTTCCCCCTCAATTTTCACAGGTTTAATTTTTTGCTTTGATTGGGAGGACTATTATGCGCACAGAATATAGAGCTCTTTCCATGGCCCTGCAATTTTTTTACTTTATAAATATTAATCCAACTCCCCTTTGAAAGGTACTATTGAATCTGCTTCCACTGCCCTTTCAGCGCATCCCAGATCATAACTCACTGGGTTCAAAAAAAATCTTGAATATCAGGTGAGCATAGGACTGAGTTAGTGAAGCCAAACCCCCTCCCCTCCACACTCTGCCACCACCCCCACCCCCGCCTTAAACAACATCCAGACACTGTCTGGGGTAATGTGGTGAAATGATAAACGGACTGCTAGAATTGCTGGAACAATATCCCAGCATTACTCACCACCCGTAAAAAGAGGGCGTCAAAAGTAAATGAATGAAACGCATTTCTTTAAAATTGTTTAACTACATTTTGAAAACAATTGAGCTCCTTTTCTTGAACCTATTTTCTGACAGCCCCATTTACATGCAAATTTGGAGTTTGTAATGTGAAACCCTCATGTCCAAGTCAGGGAGCCACAACAGCAGCATCGCCAGCACCCGTTTTCAATACTTACTATCCAAGAATTGGAAAAGTCTAAATACTACCCTTGTGTGAAACTGGAATTTGCTTTTAAAATGCAATAGCTGTCTCTTGGGAACGGGAATGATAGTGCGGCAGCTTCCTTCACACACATTCCAATCCGCAAAGCAGGTTTTTAAGTGTCAGTGCTTTTAGCTACACTGGTGAGCCAATGGATACCGAGTGTACAAGTGTTAAAGTCCTTATAAGGGTCAATGACAGTCTCATTCAATTCCAGCTTTTGCTGACCTACACTGACTCCTGGCCCACCAAAGCCTCAATTTTAAAATTCTCATCCTCGTTTTCAAATCTGTTCATTCCACCATGAGCAGCCGTGTCTTCAGATGCCTGGGCCCTAAGCTTATGCACGAACATACGACCATATGAATTAGGAGCAGGGGTAGGCCACTCGGCCCCTCAAGCCTGCTCCGCCATTCAATGAGATCATGGCTGACCTGATTATAACCTCAACCCCACATTCCTGCCTAACCCCAATAACCTTTCACCCCCTTGTTAATCAAGAATCTATCCACCTCTGCCTTAAAAATATTCAGACTCTGCTTCCACCACCTTTTGAGGAAGAGAGTTCCAAAGATTCACGAACCTCAGAGAAAAAATTTCTCCTCATCTCTGTCTTAATGAGTGACCCCCTATTTTTAAACAGTGACCCCTAGTTCTAGGTTCTCCCACAAGAGGAAACATCCTCTCCACAAGCACCCTGTCAACTCCCCTCAGGATCTTAAAGGTTTCAATCAAGCTTTGGAATTCCCTCCCTAAACCTCTTTACCACTCTCTCCTCCTTTAACATGCTCCTTAAAACTCATCTCTTTGACCAAGCTTGTGGTTACCTGCCCAAATATCTCACGGGGCTCGGTGTCAAATTTTGATAGATAACACTCCTGCGAAGCACCCAGAGACACCGCATTATGTTAAGAGGTTCAATAAAAATGCAAGTTTAAGACAAAGCAATATATAAAAGCACTCAAACACAGTGCCTGTAACATTGACTGTTCTTTTAAAATGCTCTAAGAGGTGAAGGATCACAACCCGGTGAAACGTATTTGTAAATTTCTGTCACATGTATTACAGAACCATCCCCCTCCCCACTTACCTGCTTTACAGGTGCATGAGCCATCTATAGGGGAGCAAACTGCTTCATTTTTGCAGTCACAGGAAGAAGAGCAATTGACTCCATTGGTACCGACAGGACAAGGAATGGAGCAATCAGATCCCTGTGATGCAATAGAAATGGAATGATAGTTAAGAGTCTAAAGAAAGAAGAGGCTTTAAGATTAGGGGAAATGGTAGATATTCTGCATTTAGCTATTAATTGTCACCATACAGCAAAAAATGAAGTGCTTCAAATTACTCCTCTTTTCAGCAAAGGATATCTCTTAACAAGATGAATATCAGAAAATATTGAACAGACTGGGGCTCTTTTCTCTAAAAACGGGAAGACTGAGGAGTGTCCTGACAGAAGGCTTTAAAATTATGAAAGGGTTCAATAGGGGTAGAGGCAGAGATGTTTCCGCTTGTGGGGGACACCAGAACCAGGGGCTATCAGTATGAGTCACTAGTAAATCCAATCGGGAATTCAGGAGAAACTTCTTTACCCAGAGAGTGGTGAGAATTTGGGACTCACTCCCACAGTGAGTGGTCGAGGTGAACAGTATAGAGACATTTAAGGAGGAAGCTGGGTAAACATGTGAGGGAGAAAGGAATGGAAGGGCATATTGATAGAGTGAGATGAAGAGGGGGTGGGCAGGGGCTCCTGTGGAGAATAAATACCAGAATGGACCAGTTGGGCTGAATGGCCTGTTTCTGTGCTTTCAATAGGGTTAACACAGAGAGCAGATGTGAGAAAATTTGCTGCCTGCTTCTCTGGGATAAAGAAAATTGTCAGCAGAGGGGATGTTTATTGTGGGGAAAAATACGGGTAGCAGAGACTGAACAATTAAATGCCTGTCAAACATTCTATAATTTAAAGAAAAGAAAAATCCTCTCACAATTTCTAAGCGGAGTAAACAAGTCCTGTTACCTTATATCCTGGGGCACAGATGCATTTACCAGCTATACTGTCGCAGTCAGCCCCATTTTGGCAGCTGCAGATTTGATGACAAGATACACCATAAAATCCAGGGGTACATGTCTCATTGCAGTACAGTCCAGACCATCCGGGTTTACATGTACACTCGCCAGACATGGGGTGACAGCTGGTGAGAGAGGATGAAAGGCGTCTCAGTCTCTCGCAGCATAGCGATTAGCCTTACGAGCACAACTGTTTTACTTAAAACACTAACTCTAGTTTTTGTTTCCTGTCAGTCACCGCTTGTGTTAATCAGTTTGACAGAGAGGGACTATCATTTTCAGTTTTTTTCTTAAACAAACCATTACAAAGTCCCAAAGTGATGGCTCAGTGAACTCACGCAGTGCGAAGTTAAGTCATACACGCCAGGAGGGCTTGAGGTTCAACACTCTCTGCTCATCTTAGCTGAGGTTCTACCCTGTAACCTTCTCCAGCCCCGCAGTCCCACAGATCTCTACGTTCCTCCAATTCTGGCCTTTTTCGCATGCCCCATTTCCTCTGTCCCTCCATTGGTAGCTATGCTAAGGCACTATAAGCTCATGAATTCCCTCCCTGAACCTCTCCGACTCTCTCCTCCTTTATGATGTTCCTTAAAACCTATCTCTTTCACTAGAAGATACAGGTACAGGGGTGGGCCAGGCTGCCACCCGAGCCTGCTCCGCCATTTAATAAGGTCATAGCTAATCTACTGTGACAATTCCACTTTCATATCCAGTTCCATTTCCCTTGATTAACCTTTAGGCCAGGATTTTTAGGATGGCGGAGTTTCCTTTCCCATCTTCCAAAGATTCGGTGGTGAACACTGCCCACCAACACTGGCTATCCCGCAACCATTTAACGCTCCAATGAGAGTTGTTTGGCTGGAGGTGGGATTTCTGTCCCTCAGTCAGGAGGAAGTCATGCCTCAGAGAGGGGCCAGCCAATCTGATTGGCCGGTAGCTCTCTGGTCCCAGCAGCGCCAGAAGCTGCAGTGGACAGGACTGGCACTGCAAGCTGCCCCCAGAGCCTGGGTCCCGGGAGTCCAGGACCAGGTAACTTTTCGGGGGTCCTCAGGAGGGGAGGTGAGGTCTGGGGGGTTGGGGAGAAGGGGTGTGGGGGCATTGGTGGAGAGGCGGGGGGAGTGGAGGCAGGGGCGGAGTGGAGGCGGTGGGGGGAGCGGGGCCACACCTTTTGCAGCGGGATGTTTGAACTTGAAAGCAGGGTCTTGCTGGAGGCGACCCCCCTGCACCTCCCCACCACCCCCAACCCCACCCCTCCCCCGCTTCCCTCCCAAGGTCCAAGCAGGGTCACTTTTCGGACATTCCCCCCACCCCTGAACTCCTCCCGCCGGTCTGAAAATTGAGGCTGGGTGGGAAACAGTCTTTAAGTGGTCAATAACTGGCTACTTAAGGGCCTCAATTGGGGAAAGGGTGGCAGGGGCAGCCTGGGCCTAGGCCTTGTCCATCCCACCCTAAAGTTGCAGAGAGGTTGGGGCGGTTGAGAGCCCAGCGGGATGGTGATCTGAAGAATTTTACGGCCATTCCCCTCGCCTGCAAAACCTGCCAGTGGGGAATCATAATATTCTGCCCTTAATTTCCACAACATTCTGTACTGTCCCAAAAAGTACAACAAGCTTAAAGGGACTCCGCTGCAAATTTTTTGCCTGATTACCATCCTGTGAAGAACCTTGGTACGTCGGAGACTCGATATAAATGCGAGTTGTTGTTGTGGTGGTGGGAATACTATAATTGAGCCTCAGCATATGTTAATTAGGGAGGACTGAGGATAAAATAAGATTGGCTGTGATGTGCCGATTCTTAGATGACATGCCGACACTCACTCTCCAGGCTTATGCAAGAGTAATAGACACTTTGGCACGGTAATGATGGCACAGCTGAAGGGGTCAGAGAGGAATTCTTCAGGGTACCGTTTTCACTCACTGGCCCTACTTCTTCCAGGAGTCTCCAAGGTTGTGGAGACGGGAGACTGGAAAGGAAATGTTTCATAAGGATAACGAGCTATCATGATGTGGGATAGACTTGATGGTCATTTCCTGCCCTTCCATTTCGTATGTAATAACAAACATCACGTCTGGTAAAAATTGCCTTACTCTGCGATATTAAAATTCAAACAATTCAGACACTTACAAATGTCTTCATTTGCTATTTTAACAGAATTGTCAATTGGATCATTTTAAGTCTCTTCATTAAAATAATAGACAAGGTGACTTAGATTTGAGTACACTGCTAACGTCAGACAGGAAGAATTGTCACCACATAGTCTTTACATTTCAGTGAAACTTCTGTCTTAAGCGAGCCAGATATGAGTAATTGGGATATTCCTCACACAAGTCAACCCAATAATTATTTCCCCAAAACTAAAAATGAACAAGCTGGTTGCATGACCCAATATTGCCACTGGTGAGCATCGCCTATGTGTGTGTTTGTGAGAAAGAGAGAGAGAGAGATAGAGAAAGGCAGAAAACAAAGGAGAGAGAGAGAGAGAGAGAGGGAGAGAGACAATGGCCTGAATTTTTGTAAAGACAGAGAGCCTCTCTGTCTTTACAAAAAGGGTGGCAGAGGCTCCGATCCGGAAGTCCTACCCCTGAAAAGGGCACCTACCATTTTCACTGGGGTTTGTGGGGGGGAGGGGGGATGTAGGGAAAGGGGGCAGGTTCTAAGTTGCACATCCATGGTTCATGGAGATAACTGCACATGTTACAGTGCAGCTGCCTCAGTCAGATCTGATTTTGGCCGATGGGGTGTCCCAAAACACAACTTGTGCATTTTAGACCTGGAGGAGAAAGTATAAAGTTAGCGGAGGCATTTGGAGGGGTAGGGTACTGTTTTGGATATTTCCCGGGACACCTTGGGGAAAGGTCAGGTGTCCTTTGGGAGAGGTAAGGTGCTCTTTGGGATTGTTAAAAGTAGATAAATATGCATAAAAAGTGCATAAACTCATTGAAACTTTTAAACTCATTGGAACTGTCAAGAAAGTTGCCAAAAGGAACTGTCAACAGAGCTTTCAAAGAGAGTTGTCAAGCTGTCAATGCAGCCCTTTAAGTATTTGAAAAAAGCTGTCCGTAGTGTTAAAAAACATCAGTGCTTGCTGTTTCACTCCATCTGTTGACATAAGCCCGAGGGTAGACATTTTAGGATTAGTGCTACATAACTGATTTCACAACCTTTCATTATCACAGTGGGGTTCCTGTCAGTTCACTGTTTAATTGACAGCTCCAAGTGATTATAAACTCTTTGAGTCTATGAACTCCAACTTGTTTTTTTTATAAGGGATTAAAGGAAGTTAAATGTAGCTAATGGATTTTAATCAATGAGATTATTTTTTAAACAGTGGCCGGAATTTTACGCCAGTGGGATTTTACAGTCCTGCTGAAGTCAATGGACTTTTGAATGGCTTGTCGCATTTTATGGCCCCACCCCTGCCGTGACAGGGCCATAAAATTTCACCCAGTGAATTCATCAATACATGCTCAAGAGCTTTATTTCATCTCAGCATGAGTCTGACCATGGTAGATATTGGTTAAGTTGGCATGATAGGTGTAAGGGCAAAGTGTGGTAGGTAGGTGTGTTGGCATGCATTGCCGCTAAGTTGGCATAGAGGCTACAAAGGGCCATGGGGTTGTGAGCAGAGGAGTATAGGTTGCTTGGAGGGAACGAGAGGCCAAGGGGAGTGGGAGGCATGAGGTGGCATGGGTTAACATGGATGGGGCTTAGGGAGTGTGTTGGGGGTGTGAGGGGTGTGGACCGGAGGGATGTTTTTTGCTCTTTTTTGCTTTGACGAATTGCCGATACACCAAGACAGGCTTTCCACTCAGCCCGCCTCCACACCTGGCACATGCAGCAAGCACATCACTAATGCCATGGAGAGGCATCTTGGAAACAATGGCCTTGGGTGGGGAAAATTCCAGGTCAAATTTAGAAGAGAATAGGTCATCTCTGATCAACCCACCAACCCAAAGAATGTGAATCTATTATGAAAATTAGTTAAAAATAACTATCATATTGGTTGTTACACAAAGACTCATTTCCCTGACTTCATATTTTTCACTTGGTGTCTTTTGTTCTTTTAGCACTTCTCCCCAGCTCCCCAACCCTACCCCTCCCCAATACAGGTGTTGGCAAGGCTGAGAAAACAATTTAAAGGCTTTTACAAAGGCTGAAATAATATTTGTCCCATATGTGGTCATATCCCTGCAAGTATTGCCTGCAGTATTTTGCTCTCATTACTCATGCAATCTTCTCCCCTCACCCTCATTTTGTTTCTGATAATCATTCAGTTCCGGGTCCATTTTGGGCTGGGATCTTCCTATGCACGACCACCCAAACTAAAGGAAATCAGACAACAGTTCACTAGATTGATTTGTGGAATGAGAGGATTTAAAGGTTGAGTAGAATGGATTTAGGTTTCCTGGAGGTCAGAAGAATGAGAGGTAATCTAATTGTCACAAAACTGTAATATTTTTCATAATATTATTGTAGGCTTAAGGATGTAAGTGTGGATGATTCTGTCTGTGTGACTGATTTAATTGAATTAGAGTCAGATAGACTGCAAGGTTGAAATTATCAAAGAGTTAGGTGTAAAGCAGACTTTTGAGATGGAGATGGACAAGTGAGGGTGAGGGTTCCACAGATAAGGTGTGAATGAAATTTGCATATTAAGATAAGTGGAAAGGTGTTTATGTTTCAAAGAGACCGTAGGATGTTTACAACTAACAAGATGAATAGGGAAAGGTTATTATGTTTATTCTTTCCAAAAGGAAAGAGGTCATATTGACAACATGAAAGATTTTTTTTTATGGGAAAAATAAATTTCCAAAGACCTGTAAAACATGGAATTTACAGATTAAAGAGAGAGAAAACATATAAAAAGAGGGATGGAAGGCTATGGAAGGGGTGTGGCCATGTGAGATCGGAAGGTACAGTGTGTGAAGCAGTCCTTGGGGGAACGCCTCTAGCCACTTTAGCAGAAGTCTGCTGTGCCCATTAACTAAAGTTGTGTTACAAGTGTTTGGAATTCCACTGTTGAGTGGGTGCTGTGGCAACCTTGCTGGATTGATTTTATAATTTTGAACTATTGCCTTAAAGGGGGTGTATAGTTGAGAGCCTGTTTAATGAAGAATGTTGGGAACTATTAAGACTAAATAACCATGTAACTGTAATCTTGTGTGTGTTTATTGTTTTTTTTTACTTTTGTTAATAAATGTGTTAATTTACTTTTAATATCCCTGAAGGTGTTAGTGGAATCAATTCTTCTGAATTCAGTGCATTATCCTTCTCACAACAAATACAAATTGTAAAACCGTTGTGCTAGCGTGGCCAAGCTCCCCTTGTGGATTGGGTCAGCCTGGCACACATCACCTGCCACGTCATAATATAATTGAAAAACATAAGGGGGCCTTGACAGGGCAGAGGCAAAGAAAATGTTGACCCTGGCTGGGGACATTGAGAACACAGGGTCACAGTCTCAGGATTAGGAATTTCGACTGAGGTGAGGAGAAATTTCTTCCTTCGAAGGGTTGTAAATCTTTGGAATTCTCCACCTCAGAGAGCGGTGGATGCTCAGAATTTGGGTACATTCAAGACAGAGATTGATAGATTTTTGGTACTAAGGGAATTTAACGATATAGGGATAGTGTGGGAAGGTGGAGTTGGGGTAGATGATCAGCCATGATTTTGTTGAATGGCAGAGCAGGTTCAAGGGGCTGAATGGCCTATGCCAGCTCCTATTTCATAATGTTCTTTTGCAAGCCGGTCACTAAACATAATGTGCTCCACCAGTGGGACTGTAAAAATGACTCTTAGTTAATGAACTGGAAGCTTGAAACCAAGGTCAGCATTTGTTCAGGAGCTCATCACCAAACCAGTAATTGGAAAAGACAGTGCAGACTGCCCTGAGAGACTATTAATCTCAGTTGCGCTACCTGTTAAATGGGTAGCTGTCCTCACCTGAAACACCTGTCTTTCTGAAGACCACAGCTGATTTAATCCTTGCAAATAAGTGTATCATTCAGTGGCGGGGGAGAGAGCAAGAATATCAACTGTAGGCCAATCTCAAGCAGGGGCTGTAGCAAATTGATGTCCAGGATGTGTTTCAGTATGCAAAACTAGGCCTGACAGCAGTGAATAAATTTACCATGCCTTAATTTGCATTTATGGCACAGTTCTATAAAGATTACTCAATGATACTGATGGGATCTGAGCACATTGAGAAACATTTCAATCTTCACTTGTGAAATTGTTGCCTTATGCACTATTGTTCCCTCGAAGAATACATTTCGCCCAGTAACTGACAGGGGAGAAACAGCGCTTTGAAGTTATTCAAGATTGATTTGACTCCCTCTGAGAGCTTGAGATTCACAGACGTTCCCCTGTTTGATAAATGACATTACACACAGCCACAGCATTCAGCTGCTATACTGGCATTATGAACTGAAATGGAAAATACAATATTTTGTACAGAGGGAAATAGCAATATGGAGGATGAATATACTTATTTGCTGGTGCAGTCATGGACACATTCATAAATGCACATGGGTCCGGGTAAGTGTGCATCTTATGTAGAGACAGAGGAAGACAGATAGACGGAGAAAGAGCGAGACACAAGACAGTGAAAGAAGGGTTTAGTGACAAACACAGAGACAGACAAAAAAAGACAGAGTGGGCGAGAGGCAGGGAAAGAGAGACAGAGATAAACAGCAGAGTGAGAGAGATCGACAGAGAAACAGTGACATTGACAGAGAGAAAGAAACAGAAGGAGAGAGAGTGAGAGAGAGGAAGAGATGGAAAGAGAGAGAGAGACAAAGAGAGGGAGACAGGCAGAAATAGAAATGGGGAGAGAGAGAGAGGCAGTGAGAGAGAGAAAGAAAGAGGAAAGAAGGAGGCAGACAGAGAGAGAGATAGATAGATAGATAGAGGTAGAGAGAGAGAGAGATAGAGACAGAGAGACATGATAATATAGACAGCGAGATATGCGGAGAGAGATAGAGTGAGGGAGAGAGATGGAGAGATAGAGAGAGAGAGATAGGGAGAGAGATAGAGAGATAGATAGAGAGATAGACAGATGGATAGAGAGATAGAGAGAAAGATAGAGAAACAGAGAGAGCCAGAGAGGGACAGAGGGACAGAGGAACAGAGAGAGACAGAGAGAGAAAGCAATAGACAGAGACCGACCAAGAGATATAATTGAGTTAAAATTGTACAGCTCCAGTGCCATTGTCATTGGGATTTGTCACAGTTTACAGCACTCAGTCATGCTGTCACTAAACCAGAACTTTGTAGCATAAATTGTAGAATCAGAATATTACAACACAGAATGATTCACAAAGGGAGAAATTTTAGTTGAACTCCTGCTTTGGGATACTAACTAGATTGAGTGTAACACTGTTCTCTCTATTTTGCAGTCTCCTGATTTTACTCTCACTGAAGTTACTGAGGATGTAAAACCAGCATTCCACCCAAACCTGCACTTACGTAGTAAATTTGGTTAAAACTATCCCGAGAGTATCTGCCCCTTGGTCAAACTGATTTGCCTCCGATCAAACAAGGTATAAACAAGACAAACAGGAGGAACAAGAGAGACACCACTGAGCCTGCCTATCTCACTTTCCAATATTGAAAAATTAGTTGCTTGTGCAGAGGCAAGTGGCTTAGTGAATGTTTTCATGAAGTGCAGCTTTATTGTAACATTTCAAGTTGTACCATAGGGTGCAAGGGGTGGGAGGGAAGAGATTAAATGTTGGCATGGACCAGTTGGGCTGAATGGCCTGTTTCTGTGTTGTAAGATTACATGTAATTCTATCTTCTATACTTACACAGAGCAGAACTTCATACAGAACTGTGAGTGACTTTGTTTGCTGTTTATAAAGTGGTCCTGTTAGCCATGGTGAAAGAGATAAGAACAAAACAAACAAACAAACAAACTTACTGCGTACAGAAAAATACTGGATATCTGCCTCAGTTTGGGGCAAACTCAATACTAGGTTATGCCAAACATGTTAGATAAAATGTGTGCAGAAAAGGTGGGCCAGGGAAGCAGTTTTTGTATTCATCCTTTTACTTATTTCAATGATTAATTGAGTACGACCGACCTGGGAGCAATATGACAGTGGCCAAGAACATACTCTAAACATCCCTAAGCGGCATTTTCACACGTTTAACGGTAGGCCAGTTTATTGCCCGCTGACTGCTTACCTCAGTGTGGTTTCAGGGTGGCAGGGGCAGTGTTTGTCGCAGTTTATTCCGTAGACTCTGTCAGGACACATCCGAATCTGGCAGGAATCCCCCGTGAAGCCAGACTTGCAGAGGCATGCGCCATTGATGTGGTAACAGTCGCCTCCATTGAGGCAGCTACATCTCCCAGCGCAGTTTTCTCCATATGATCCAAAAGAGCATTGGTCCTGACACCTTGTGGAAAGTAACGCACCATTGGAAGAAATAAATTAAAAGCAATGATGGATTTTTTACATCAAGATAGAATTACAGCCGAATTTACAGCACAGAAAGAGGCCATTCGGTCCATCTGGTCTGTGCTGGTGTTTATGTTCCATATGAGCCTCCTCCCACCCCTCTCCATCCCACCCTATCAGCATGTCTTTCATGTTTATCTAATTTCCCCTTAAATGCATCTGTGCCATTCACCACTTTCTAGATAAAGAGTTTTCTCCTATATTCCTTATTGAAATGGTCTATTTCACATGGTGTTGTAAATGCCATGGGGAGAATCTTCTCCCCGCTGTTGGGGGGGGGGGGTGCCATTTTACATTGGCGGGCCAATTAAGGCCTGCCCAGTGTGACGCGCACCCGGAAGCGCTGAGCGCTCCCTGTGCGGACAAGGGGAGGAGGGAGAGTCGGGGCTTGCGCTATTTTGCACAGCACGGAGCTGCCTCAGGGAGATTACTTTGATCATTGTGAACTGAAATAAAGAGAAAGAAGTTATTCAGACATGTCCCCTCGTGTGACAGTGTCACGTGAGCTGGGACTTGTCAATGAATTTTAATAAAAAGTTTTATTCAATTTATAAAGCCTTCATGAAACCTCATCCCGCCCATGGATGAGGCTTCATGATAAATGTGAAGGCCGCCTGGGCTCTTCGCCTGCCCCCCGACAACCTTAAGGTTGGACGGGCAGCTTTTAAAATTCTTTTAAATGGCCTTAATAGGCCTTTAACAGTTCGGCGGGCGTGGAGCCAACACCAGTGTGTGCCCGCCGAACTGAAGATCGGAACGACGCGTGGTGACTTCGGGACGCATGCCCGATGTTACCGTGTGTCGACGAGCGGGGCCTACTCCCGGACATGGACCAGAAGATTCAGGCCCATGTGAAGTTACTCCCAAACCCTCAGAGAATAGCGTCCCGAAGACGCAGTTGAAATTTTGAGAAGCCGTGACTCTACGTTTAGTGTGTCGGGCCAATGTACACTTTTATTTCTTAATTAAAAGATCTATTTTAATAAAAAACGAAATTAGTACAGCAATTTCCCCTATTTGGGTATAGGCAATTTATTTACAGACAGCAGGGTAAAATTGTTTTGCCACTCAGAATCTAGCCCAGACATGACTGCAACACAATGCTGCACTTGTCTGTTGGCGACTTATTTTGTCCAAGGCACAAAATTTGGACAAAGCCTACTCTATTTCTGTTGTGAATTGGGAAAAGCTCTGTGACATGGAGTAATGGTCTTCAATGCCATTGAATTGACCTTATTCTGCTGGGGTACTGTTTTGGACAACTCAGCAAAGGATTGATGGATAATTAATGCTCACACTGCCTCTGAAAGCACTAAAGTGTTAATGTTTCGATGCGGTCTTTCATTAAATTTCTAAAACAGAAACATTGCCCACAAAATAGATTAGATGGCAAAATGTTTGTTGCCACTAATTCCTTGTCCCTTTGCTTCCATGGTGTATATCCATATGTAAAAGTTTTTGCATTTGTATCTTCACCATGATGTTCAAAGGGCATGTCCAGGGCAAAACATTGTATTATTCTGGTAAATAGGATCTTATAATAGGAATCTCTGAGATTAGCTATCTTATAGGGTCATTAACCTAAATCAAATATACAATAATAATAAAAATCGTGGAGAGTAACAAGTAAAAGTCTTCATCTGAAGCATAGAAAAGTAACAAAAATGGCATAAAATGTGCCTGCTCTGTGAATGGATTGGGCAATACTTGGTGAATTGGTCATTTTATAGTGTGTACTTATCAACCAGCAAGAGGAAAGCTTTCAAGGCTGGAGGTTTCATTGTGCTACATGAGGCGAAGGGATGACCAATAAATCTGGGTAAATGGTGCCTGTTTAACCATAAGGACCCATTTAATTTTGAGCAGCACAAAGCTCTACATAATCCATTGGAACTGTATGCTGCTGAAAGGTTCAGTACCGCACTCCCAGAATCAAAATCAGAATATGTGAAAAAGACTTGTATTTATGTAGAACCTTCCACAACCTCAGGATGCTAACAGCCAATGAAACACTTCTTGAACTGTAGTCACTGCCATAATGTATAGTAGCCAATTTTCACACAGCAAGCTCCCACAAACAGCAATGTGATAACGACCAGGTGACCTGTTTTTGGCGATATTGATGGGGAATAAGTATCAGTCGGAGCACCGAGGAGATCTCCCCTGCTCTTCTTTGGAATGGTACCACGGAATCTTTTATGCCTGCGTGAGAGCGCAGATGAGGCCTTTGTTCAATACCTCATCCAAAGGACAGCAACTCTGACAGTGCAGCACTCCCTCAGCATTGCCACTGCAGCGTCAAGCCTGGATTGTGTGCTCAAGTCTCTGGAGTGGGGCTTGAACCCTTGGCCTCCTGACTCAGTGCTGAGAGCGCTGTATCCACTGAGCCACGGCTGATAGAAAAGTCCAAACTTGAAGCTCACAAACCCAGCTTCCCTATTAGTAGAATAATTAGCAGCATTGAAGCAACACGACCACAACGCACACGGACGGCTGTAGAACAGAGCTTCAGCAGTCCGCCATTCAAACCCACAACGTTTGAAACATTTAATCATGAATCACCACATTAAAAGGGGTAAACAGACAGGTTTTTTTTTGCATTTAAATAACCAAAACTCCTTTTTTTTTGGTCCAAAATGTAATTTTAGATGAGTCATCTGTAACTAATTGAACCCAAATGTTCATCCAACATCTGCTGTCTGAAAAGAAACAAAATGTTCAACGAACACTGAATAGAGTAAGAGCACAAAAAACAAAATACGCTGAGAATTGCCTGCCTCACCACGAGGACTGCAGCTGCTCACGAAAACATCCCAATGCCAACGCCTCAGGCTGGCGATCGACAATAAACCTGGACTTGCCAAAGGCACCCACAGCGCGAGAATAAATTAGCAAAAAGCTTTTGTGTTAAATTAAATGTCAACAGCTTTACCCCTTGCGCAACTTGAAAGGGAGCTCAGGTTTTCTCCTGCTCCTGGAAGTGCAGCAGGAACGATGGGCGGGGATTTTTCAGCCCCGCCCGCCCCTGGGGTTGTCTGGTCCCGCCGGAAGTCAATGGACTTTTGGCTGGGCTGCCGAATCTCCTGCGGCAGGTCCCACCACGACAGCCCATGGTAGTGCATAGAAATTTAAAATTCCCATCCTTGTTTTCAAATCCCTCCATTGCCCTGGCTCCTCCCTATTGCTGTAGTCTTCTCCAGCCCCACAACCCTCCGAGCTAATATCTGCACTACTCCAATTCCAGCCTCCTGTGTATCCCTGGATTTCCATCATCACTCCACCATCGGAGGCCATGCCTTCAAATGCCAAGCTCTAAGCCCTCTATTTTCCCTCCCTAAAACTCTCCACTTCTCTCTCTCTCTCTCCCCTTTAAGCTGCTCTTTAAAACCTTCCAAGCTTTTGTTCACCTCTCCTCATATCTCCTTACGTGCGCAGCATCAAATTCTGTTTGATAATCATACCTATGAAACATTTTGGTATGTCTTGCTACTTTAAAGGGCCCAATTTTAACTCTGTGAATGGTTTTAAAATAAGTTAAAATCTGGCCTAAAAGTGCTGTACAGTTGAAAGTTGCTGTTATCCTGTTTATACTTTAGAAGGTACTTATCAGAAGCAGATAATCTGCATAAAACTCTCCCTTGACTGATGTTATAAAGTTATGAAGAGTTTTGAAAGAACAAATAAGGAGAAACTGTTTTCAGTGGCCGGAATTTTGGTGTCCAGAGGACATAGATTTAAGATAATTGGTAAAAGTACCAGAGGGCGGATGAGGAGAGTTTGTTAAAGGCGCTATATAAATAAAGGTTGTTGATCTAGCATGATTTAACTTAGACAGTTTTGAGGAATTACTGACGCACTTCATTCGTCAATGCAGGAGTTTCTTATAGCTGGTGGTAAGTTACACAGAAATGACAGCGTGGAGCGTTCCCACTAATAGCTACACTGCAGGCTAGAACCTTTTAGATGCAAAAAGCAGAATTCTTTACACTAGAGGCATGTTCTAAGGCTGGGCCACCTAGCTGCATCTACCACCCCATTAAGTTTGCATCAGTCAATCGAAACTAAAAGGATTAAAGCATGCACTCACTCTCCACGGGTAAATTAAGCTACATTTGTAGGTTTGAAATTGCTAAGTGCATGTTCAACAGCTTAACAAGTGACCCAGCAGCATTATTGCAGACATATTAGTGCTAGCATTAAAGGTAAGCTGGAATACATTCAGCCGCAAGGAGATCAGGCAGAGGACAGAGCTTCTTTCCAGCGAGCATACTATAAAGCAATTTTTTGGTTCTTGCTTAATGCATTCTCCGGGTAATTGGATTGCCTTGTTTTTAGCTGTGGCCAAGATTTCCCCAGAGTGAGCCATTTCGCTGCGTCCACTGTTAGTTAGACTTTACCCTTCACCCTTCATTTTCAACACGTCTTTGAGCTGTACTTCGCTGGGAATGAGAACTGATAACAGCTCAGACTGGACAATAGAACATCTGGGACCTCCGTGAATGGTGGAGCCAAAAGTCTATCTCCTTAACGAATGAGACTTAAGGGTTGAGAAAGAGGCAACAAGAAAAAAGAAAGGACTTGCATTTCTATAGCGCCTTTCACAACCTCAAGATGTTCCAAAGCATTTAGAGTCAATTAAATCATTTTGAAGTGTAGTTGCTGTTGTAATGTACAATTTGAGCACTGCAAGACCCCACTTTGATAATGATCAATTTTTTTTTGTGATGTTGATTGAGGGATAATTATTGGCCAAAACACCGAGGATAACTTTCATGCTCTTTAGCGAAATAATGCTATGGGATCTTTTACATCCATCTGGGAGGGCAGACAGGGCCTTGGTTTAACGTCTCAGCTGAAAGATGGCACCTCCAACAGTGCAGCACTCCCTCAGTACCGTACTGGGGATGTCAGCCTGGATTTTTGAGCTCAAGTCCTGGAGTGCTACCTACTGAACCACAGCTGACACTGTAGAGGAACGACAGGGAAGGACATATGGTGAATTAGCATCAAATCAGATACAGAGACAAAAGCAAAGGGAGGGAAAGAAAGACTGGACAAAGAGAGAGAGAAAAAAGAAAGGAAAAGAAGGAAAACATTTAAATACATAATATTTTAAAAACTTCTGGGAACAATTTACTAGCTGCATGAATTAGACTCAACAGTTTAAATTGTTCCCTTTCAGGGTAGGAGAGTTTAAGCAGCAAAGGGGTCCTTACACTGTTAAGTACCAGCTGTAACTTTCTGTGACAGGTTTAATGGGTAATTAATGTGCTAATGTTGCAATTTCATGAAACTTGCAGGAAGGTTGGGGGCAAGATGCTGGTTTTTTTGAGTTAATGGCAGAGTGGCATAAATTGTCCAGCAACTTGTAGCGAAACACATTTCCCTGGGAATCTCCCCATGCCAGAAATTGCAGAATAATTTACACATTAATAATGCCAAACACTATTAAACTCACCATTATTTTGGCAACAAAGCCTGGCCCAGTGTCTTTTCATGGGCTGTATCACTATTATAAGTATGAAACTGGATATTTTTATTTCCTAAAATGTAATACTATAGTTATAGTTACATGCCTGAGGGCAATATAAACCACATTCTATCAAATTAGACCAAAACAAAAGTAATATAGAGGGAACATTAACTTCAGACCAGTTCAACTGACTTAATAGCTGAACCTACCTTGAAGCTGGCCAGCTGTTCTGTATGTTATTGTCCATATGTTACCTCTTCAGAAACATACAGCAATAACAACTTACATTTATGTAGCACTTATACCTCCCAAAGTGCTTCACAGCGGCAATACGAGATGTAATTTGACTCCGAGCCAGATAAGGAGATATTAGGTGACCAGGTGACCAAAAGTTTGGTCAAAAGAGTTAGGTTTTTAGGAGTGTCTTATGGGAAGAGAGAGAGGGAGAGGTTCAGGGAGGGAATTCCATAACTTAAGGCCCAGGTAGCTGAAAGCGCAAACACCAATGATGGAGCGATGGAAATAGTGAATGTGCGCAAGGCCAGAATTGGAGGAGCATAGAAATCCCAGAGGGTTGTAGGAGTGGATGAGGTTAAAGCGGTGGTTAGGGGAGAGGCCAAGTACACAGTATAAAGATACATGAAAGTGACTGCCACATTATGATCGAGAGTTGATAGGTTCCATTACCTCTCTCCTGTGTAGCCAGCTCCACACTGACACTGACCAGTGGCGGAGTCACATTGTCCACCATTGTGACATTGGCATTCCTGCGAGCAGTTTATTCCATGTCTTCCTTCAGGACAAGGCTGACCACATACTGTTCCCTTTAAAAGTTAAGTATTTCAGTCAATCGTTTATCTTTTTTTAACCATTACACTTACATACTTTTTCAAACCAGTCTCAATCCTAGAAGCACTTTTTGATTTGAGCTGAAAGCGAGAGTGAGAACATTGTGTGAGAGGAGTGCCAATAATTTTGTTTTAAGCAGGAACAAAATGTTCTTTGAGTCCACACTTAAACTTTTTCTCCCTTCCTGTCACTACTGTAATTAGGAATCTTGTATCACAGAGGTAAAGTTAAGTGCATGGCTTGTCATTGTAATACACGTAACACAGATTCAAGGGTAAATTTCCTGAGGTAGCACTGCTGAACGGCAAAACTGGAAACGCAAGTCGGTAAAATTACCCCATGTAAAATGACATTGGTTAAACACAACGCAACTAGGAAATATGTACTGCTGAAAAAAGAGACATGTCAAAGTTTTTCATCTTGCACTCATCAGGACACTTTGCAAGAATACCAATATCAGGGGAAAACAACAATTTGTCTTGTATGTGAAGAGTGCTGATTGGTACCAATCAGAGCCCACTTACCAACCAATCAGCACTCTCTTCACCCACAGTATAAATTGTTGTTTTTCCCTTATATCGGTATTCTTGCGAAGTGTCCTGACGAGTGCAAGACAAAAAGCCTCGACATGTCTCTTTTCTCGGCAATACTCGAGTTCTGCACCACCAAACGATGCTACCAAATATGTGCAGCACATGTGAAGAGTCTCTTTGGTTACTCTTCCACATTTGCTAACACAGTGAACAGAACCTGTATTATTTAGAATTCTTAAACCCCGTTACATCAAATCATTATATTGGTGGAACTACTTTTGACAGGTGATATTTCTCCTCCATAATGTTCAACACACAATGCCTATAGTCAAATCTATCTACTTTCCAAGCCAATATATTTATAACTTTATTAAATCTACTAGAAGCACATTTTTATAACATAACCAATTTTGATAAACTACCAACTGGATTTTGTCAAGACAGAGAGAGAACTGAAAAGCAGAGGAGTGATTTTAAACTTTAATCCAGTTTTGGTTAGACCATTCTTGGAGCACTGTGCACAGTTCTGGTCTCCATATTATAAAAAGGATATCGAGACTTTGTGAAGGTGCAAAAGCGGTTCACAAGCACAGTAGCTGTATTGAGAGGATATACTTATCAGGAACAGCTGAACAGGCTGGGTCTCTTTACTCTAGAATAGAGAGGGCTGAGGGGTGACTGGATAGAGGTCTTTAAAATTATGAAGGGGACTGACAGGGCAAATGTTGACAAGATGTTTCCACTCTGTCCGGGGATGGGGATAGCTGGTCGGGGTTGGGTGGGGGGTGGAGGGTGGGGGTGGTGAGTTGGGGAGACCAAATCTATGGAGCATAAACATAAGGTAGTCACTGATAAGTCCAATAAGGAATTTAGGAAAGTGTTCGATTGTGGAACTCACTACCACAGGGAGTGGTTGAGGTGAATAGCATAGTTGCATTTAAGCAGAAGCTGGATAAACATATGCGGGAGAAAGAAATAGAAGGATATAGGGTGGGAGGACACAGATGTGGAGCATAAACAATGGTATAGGCTTCTGTGTTGTAGACTCTAAGTAAGAAGCAAGCTACTATTTGCCTATCGTAAATATTACCGATATGATCTGGGAAAGTGTGCACACTGCACATCTTCAAGCTGAAATACGGGCCATCAAACAGAGTCACTATGCCAGGCATAAATATCAAATCAAATCTTGAGCGGGGCCTTGGAAGTAAAAACTTTAATGAAGGCACTAATAGATACAAGTAACAATCCAATGGAAATGATTAATCATTGCCATATTTCTTTCAATTTGTTTCAAACCTTCTTTTAGACATGAGGGCCTTGATTAGAGTGAAAACTTGTGGGGATGCTTCAAAATGCATTCTGAGTGATTTGACTGTTTCATTACCAAGGTGTGGCAATGCAACTGATTACATGGAGAAGCAGCAGTATAAAATGTTTACATGGGAAGTTCCAGTTTTAAAGGCTGACAATTGGAAGCATTACCAAAATCGCATGACAACAGAAAGTAATGCTTGTGCACATGAAGTGTGCACAAAGACATAAGATTGATAACAATATACATAATAGATAGAGATTACCATCCATCCAGGAGGACATGAGCATTCTCCTGTCACATGGTGACATACTCCACCATTTTGGCAAGGGCATCGCTCCTCACACTGGGATCCATGTTTCCCGGGTGGACACAGATCTTCACAACTAGAAAACCAAACGTAATACAGAAAAATTAACAAGACACATATTAGAACAAAGGAAGAACACGCATAGCACCCTTCATGAATTCTGGACATCCCAAAGTGCTTTGCAGCCAATGAAGCACTGCTTGAAGTGTTGCCACTGTTGTACTATAGGAAACTTAGCAGCCAAAATGCACACAGCGAGCTCCCAGAAACAGCATTGTGATAATGACCAGATAATCTGTTCTTTCGTGATGTTGATTGAGGGGTAAATATTGGCCGGGACACCGGGAAGAACCTCTCTGTTCTCCTTCGAAATGGTGTCATAGGATGCCTATGACATAGGTGTCATAAGGCAGCAGATTTGGTTTAAGTCTTATCCAAAAGACAGCATCTCTGACAATGCAGCACTCTCTCAGTACTCCACTGAAATGTTGGCCTAAATTTTTGTGATTATTTCTCTCAAGTGGATCTTGAACCCACAACATTCAAACTCAGAGGTGAGAGTGCTACCCACTGAGTCATGGCTGACACCATCATAGAGATAGAGGGATAGAAAATCAAAATTCATAGAATTATATCAAAGATATTTTATATCTTTTCATCAACAATGCCATGAGACTTTTTTAAGGTCTCAACACAGAAGGAGCCCATTCGGCCCAAGATACCTGTGTTTGCTCTTTGAAAGCACTATAGGTAGGTAGGTAGGTAGGAAGATAGGCAGGCAGGATGGAAGGAAGGAGGGAAGGGTGGACGAGGGAAATACACAGGTGAAATTCATGGGTAGGTAGGTAGATAAATGGATAAGCAGACAGACATACTGATAGACAGATACATAGATCAGTAGATAAGAGAGAGAGAGAGAGAGAGATAACCAATCATTATCACTGATTAGCATAGACATTCTGATGGTTTTATTCATGAAAGCCCAGAGGAATTTATTTGATTTCAAAATATTGATTCTAAACAAAAGGAGATTGCTCTGAAACACATTTTTTTCAATTACTAAATAAGCATCATGTTATATAGGTTACAGCCAAAGGCACTTTTTGTTAAATCAAGGCAGTTTATTCCACGTTCTTTATTATAATCCTGTGAACTGTAGAATTAAACATTGGAAAACAAACGATTTGATTCTCATGCCATCCATTATTCACTCTATGAGATCATAAATCCAAGATTATAATTGACATTTTGGTACCCACTTGATGACACTGTACTCTATCTAGTTCCAGAGGCAGACCCAAATAAGTCACATTGATTTTCAATCAGTAGCATTCCAAGTACTACTTGTTCTGAATTGTAGTTGTGGGAATCACAGAATTACAGAATCACAGGATTGTTACAGTGCAGAAGGAGACCATTCAGCCCATCGTGCCTGCACTAGTTCTCTGAATGAGCATTTCAATTAGTGCCATTCTCCTGCCTTCTCCCGGTAACCATGCACATTGTTCCTTTTCAAATAATAGTCTAATTCTCTTTTGAATGCCTCAATTGAACTAGCGTCCACCACACATTTCGTTTTTGCTTATTTTGTCAATCTGTCCCCTCTCGTTCTCAACTCCTTCATGAGTGGAAACAGTTTTACCCTGTCTCCTTTGTCCACATCGCCATGATTTTGATTACTGCCATCAAAATTCCTCTCAGCCTTTTGATTTCCAAGGATAACAGTCCTCACATTTTTAAAATGTATTTTTTCACAGGATGTGCACATCGCTGGTAAGGCCAGCATTTATTGTCCATCCCTAATTGCCCTTGAGAAGGTGGTGGTGAGCTGCCTTTTTGAACCACTGCAGTCCATGTGGTGTAGGTACACCACAGTGCTGTTAGGGAGGGAGTTCCAGGGTTTTGACCCAGAGACAGTGAAAGAACGGTGATATATTTCCAAGTCAGCATGGTGTGTGGCTTGGAGGTGGTCATGTTCCCATGTGTTTTTTGCCCTTGTGCTATGAGGTGGTAGAGGCCATGGGTTTGTAAGGTACTATTGAAGTTCCTCATCCCTGGAACCATTCTCGTGAATCTTTCCTGCACTCTCTTTAATTCCTTCACATCCTTCCTAAAGTGCGGCATCCAGAACTGGATGCACTACTCCAGCTGAGGCCAAATCAGTGTCTTATACAAGTTCAGCATAACCTCCTTGCTCTTGCACTATATATCCCTATTAATAAAGCCTAGGATACCATATGCTTTATTAACCATGCTCTCAACTGGTCCTGCCACCTTTAATGATCTGTGTACATATAAACCCAGGTCCCCCTGTTCCTGCACCCCCTTTCAAATTGTACCCTTTACTTTATATTTTCTCTCCATGTTCTTTCAATCAAAATGAATCATTTCTCCACATTGAATGTTAACTGCCACCTGTCAGCTCATTTCACCCACTTGGCAATGTCAATTTGAAGTTCTACACTTTCCTCCTCACAGTTTACAATGATTCCAAGTTTCATATCATCCACAAATTTGGAAATTGTGCCCTGTATACTAAGGTCCAGGTCATTAGTATATATCAGGAAAAGCAAGGGTCCCAACACTAACCCCTGGGGAACTCCACTACAAACCTTCCTCCAGCCTGAAAAACATCCTTTAACCATTAATCTGTTTCCTATCACTCAGCCATTTTTGTATTCATGTTGCTGCTGTCCCTTCCATTTTCAGACACAAGTGTGTTGTGTGGCACTGTATCAAATGCCTTTTGGAAGTCCATGTACACCACATCAACAGCATTGCCCTCATCAACCCTCTCTGTCACCTCTTCAAAAAACTCCAGCAAGTTAGTTAAGCATGATTTTCCATTAAGAAATCCGTGGTGGTTTTCCTTAATTAATCTGCATTTGTCCATGTGACTATGGCCAGGATTTTTCGGACCCCCTGTGGGAGATTTGGCAGGCCAGCCAAAAGTCCATTGATTGTTGGCAGGGCGGAATGATCCCGAGGGTGGGCGGGGCTGGAAAATCCAGCCCTATGTTATGATCCCAGTTATGAGGATACTGGACAAGCCAGATACTTGTTAGGATCTGGCTCGATAGACCATAATCATTTGAAGTAGATAATTCGTGGAAGAACTAAGGAAAAGGAAATAAGTGGCAGGACTCCAAGATTAAATCGAAACATCAAAAGAATCTTTACTACACAAACTTGAACAAAACAAACACAAGAAATAATGATTAAATAGGTATACAAAGCAAATGGGATAATGATTCTAAACAATATGAGCTTCTACCTCAAATTCAGTCCAGCAGACTTAACTCAGCTTAATCTTATAACTGTGATTTCACTCTGATAGGCTTTTAAATATACTCATAATCTGGAAGGCAGTTCCTTTTCTCTAGGCAGGCTGCACAGGTCACAGCTCAGGTTTATAGTGTATTCCAACCAACATGATCTCCTGATCCAAGTATAGGCATCGCTAACAGCCACAAGCCACGACACACCAGATACATAGAGGGCTGAATCTTCGGCTTGGTGAGTGGGGGCGGGGCCCGCTTGCCAAGACTTAAAATGACACGGGGTGACGTCGGGCGTGCGTCCCCACATCACCGCACGTCATTTAGATTTTCAGTTCGGCGGGCGCGCAGCCGAATCGGCTGCGAACCCACCAAACAGTCAAAGGCCAGTTAAGGCCATTAATTAACTAATTAACCCTATTGAGAAAGTTGCCTGTCTAACCTGTAGGAACTGTTCCAGAGTCTATAGAATCTCGGAAGATGACCACCAATGCATCCACTATTTCTAGGGCCACTTCCTTAAGTACTCTGGGATATAGATTATCAGGCCCTGGGGATTTATTGGCCTTCAATTCTATCAATTTCTCCAGCACCATTTCCCGACTAATACTGATTTCTTTCTGTTCTTCCCTCTCACTAAATCCTGTATTCCCCAACATTTCCGGTATGTTATTAGTGTCCTCCTTTGTGAAGACAGAACCAAAGTATGTATTTAGTTGGTCAACCATTTCTTTGTTCCCCATTATAAACTCCCCTGTTTCTGACTGTAAGGGACCTACGTTTGTCTTCACCAATCTTTTTCTCTTCACATACAAGTTCAAGCACAGTTTGTAAACACACACAGGCACACTAAACCAAACTGAAAGTAAGCAATCCCCTATTCACCTTCAACTAAAACCAAAACTCTACATTCTTGACCCTTAATATAATCCACAGTAGAGACAGTTACAAGGACTATTAATTTTGTCCTGAGTCATTTCTTTCTGTATACTTTGACTTGCTGTGTTATCTGTGATACCTTGTAGTTGGATTTTTCCGAGTAACCTTTGTTAGACATATTCTTTGGGACACATGACATTTCCTAGACATTTGACATCTAAAATAGAATGGAGGGCCACTAACCAGACAACGGGACTGTGCACGATACCTTGAACTGAGTTTAGGACTACTCGGACCAATCATGGGGCAATCCCAAGCCCTGAGGACCAATCATCCAGCCAGGAAGGATTGTGTACAGAGAGCTCAGGCACTGAGAACTGCGTTAAAGGAGCAAGTCAAGCCCCGGTCAATGCAGCGCAAGAGAAACAACTACCAACGAGAAAAGATGCGACAACGTCGACACAATGGAACCGAGTTAGCACGTTCCACTATCCAAGGTTGAAACAAGAAGTAAAGCCTACCTAAGCCTGATGGTTGTGGCCTAGCTTGTCAAGTTTCATACTCTAGTGCTAATAATATTTCTAACCTGATCACAAATCAGTGGTCTCACTGTCGACTATTTTTCCTGGTCCGAAAAAGCGAAAAACCTTCACCTGAACAAGCTAAAAATCTTCACATAGTTAAGCCCTATGCTGTGAGTAAACACACTGCTGTTTGAAATTGTCAGGAATTGCGTGTAACACTGCTGCTTTCACCCAAGAAAGCAGATAGTGTGGGGCCTTTACTGTACACAAAGCTTTGTCTTTCAATAATAATTACAGATGGAGTTTTTGCCTCTCAGGAAATAAATGTCTGTTGGAGTCTGTACTTACAATGCGCCAGTGTATCCTGGCGGGCATCTACATTCACCAGTCATGTGATCACAGGTTGCTCCATTTTGACACTGGCACTTTAAATGACATCCGTTTCCATACGTTCCGGCATTGCACATCTCCTCACATCGCCAACCTTGGTACCCAGGAGTGCAGAAGCAGGCTCCAGTGATGGGATTACACAAAGCTCCATTCTTACACTGACAGCGGTTGTTACAGTGAGGGCCCCAATGGCTACTGTCACATGCTGCAATAGATATAAAAGAGAGAAAGAGTGTTCTGTCACACAAGAGTTAGGCATGTCATGAGGCCATAGAAACCTTCAAAGAGCTTAGACAGAATCTATATATATATAGATGCGGTGAAACTGTAAACATAAAATCATTGCGTTATTACCAGTATGGCAAATTAAAATTTGGTGTACTCATTATCACCAACTCATGATTTTAAAAAAAAATTCTTTCATGGGATGTGGGCATCACTGGCTAGTTGCCCTGGAGAAAGTGGTGGTGAGCCACCTTCTTGAACCGCTGCAGTCCATGTGGTGTAGGTACACCCACAGTGCTGCTAGGGAGGGAGTTCCAGGATTTTGACCCAGTGTCAGTGAAGGAACGGCGATATATTTCCAAGTCAGGGTGGTGAGTGGCTTGGAGAGGAAACCTGCAGGTGGTGGTGTTCCCATGCATCTACTGCCCTTGTCCTTCTAGATGATAGAGATCCGAGTTTGAAAGGAGCTGTCAAAGGAGGCTTGGTGAGTTGCTGCAGTTCATCTTATACATGGTATAGACTGCTGCCATTGTGCATCAGTGGTGGAGGGACTGAATGTTTAAAGTGGTGGATGGGGTGCCAATCAAGCGGGCTGCTTTGTCCTGGATGGTGTTGAGCTTCTTGAGTGTTGTTGGAGCTGAACTCATCCAGGCAAGTGGGGAGTATTCCATCACACTCCTGACTTGTACCTTGTAGACGGTGGACAGGCTTTGGGGAGTCAGGAGTTCAGTTACTTGCCGCAGAATTCCTAGCCTCTGACCTGCCCTTGCAGCCACAGTATTTATATGGCTGGTTCAGTTCAGTTTCTGGTCAATGGTAAACCCCAGGATGGGGATTCAGCAATGGTAATGCCATTGAATGTCAAGGGGAGATGGTTAGATTCTCTCTTGTTAGTGGGGATGGTTGTTGCCTGGCATTTGTGTAGTGCGAATATTACTTTCTATTATATGTTAGTTTTTCTATTATAATGCAAGCTGACATTACCTTTTTTTAAAAAAATGAACATTAAAATGTAAACTGATGCAGTGAGAGACATTCTAGTTGGAACGAACAAATTTGCATTTCTATAGCACCTTTCACGGCTTCAGAATGTCTTAAAGTGCCTATGAAGAACTTTTGAAGTGTTGTCATTGCTGTAATGTGGGAAATGCAGCAGTCAACTTGCACACATCTCTGATCCAACTCTAACTCATGAGGGGTCTCATGGTGGGTTGCCACGCAATGAAAGCATGATGGCACCTATCTGGACATCTGTCACTTATTGCATGGAATACAGAGCACAGCAACAGGTCATTTGGCCCAATGCGCCCATGCCAATGTTTGTGCTCCACACGAGTCATTTACAAACAGAATAAGGGATTGTACGCACCACTAGAGTGTGCAGACCAAGAAGGTGTACAATGCATACTCGCTAAACGTTAACAGAACAAAAGCTTTTCCTAATCAGAGAACTGAGGGGGTTGATTGTCAAATGTGACTTTCAGGGCCACACGAGTTTCATCAATTGCTCCCTGCATCTGTGGAAACCCTGCTAGTCTACAGCTCTGGATGGCCATTTCAGTTTGTTTGCTTCAAATGGAAGGATACGAGCTGGACATCCCTCCTGAATTAAGTTCAGTGACTTTCTTCATTCAGTGATGAGAAGCCACTTAACTAATATGGCAAAGGTTGTTAAATGTTGCCTTGAAGGATCTAGAAATTCAAGGTGGTCACTGCCACTGACAATGCCAAGCTCCTAATGAAAGGGCAGGTCCTCAGTCAGGAGTTGTAATTTCCAGGAGAAGGTGCAGCCTTCTGAGACACCAACAGTCAGGAAAAATGCTTCCATAAGATATCTCGGTCTTCAGGCCCTGGTGAATGAATATCAAAATGTACAGACGTGACATTCTCTGTGATACCTCAATTTAAGAGCCTCCAATTTGGCCTCTTCCAAATCATCACCCTCCCCTTCAGAAGACAAGAATAAGCTAATCCAATTGGATTAAGAATAACTGAAAATGTCCTTGTTGCTGCTCCCCACTCTACACCATAACTTCACCATAACAAATTGCTGTGGAAATGGAAGCAGCTTTGACATAATTCCAGGCCCATGCCTGCAGCGCAAAGCAGTACTTTGAGCAGGACGGAGTTAAACCAGTAACACAAGGGTTAATAGGATACACGCTGGTTGGTGAAACAGAAACCAAGACAAATAACTTCTTTATCAAGAGAGTTTATTGACTTGTTCAGTCTCACAGCTCTCCTCACATTCAACCCAGTGCCTCAGTTATGCCCTATTTATATGTGCTCAAAGACAATTAATACCCATCACCTGTTTTTCTTAACCTTAACAATGTAATTGACATTAGCAAACTTTAACAATGTAATTTGACAAGACATTAACAAGTCCTTAATGAATCTCCAAAGAACCAAAGAGATTGAATACGCAACAGAATATCTACAAGTTGATATATGATCTACAAGAAGACATTACCTCTTCAGTATGATAGGCTCCCGAGGATTTCTTACTGAAGCTCCCACCAATTACACAGCGGTAGTTTTGATTTGAGGTGCAAATTGGATAAGTGGATTGGCGGGGGAGGGCGACTACCAGCCATACCATTTACAGTCTATTTACAAGGCCACATTGAGCCTTAAGAGATATTGGGACTTTTTGGAAAGCATAATTCAAGTGCAGATTTTTTGCATTACATTTGAGACAACCATCTCCAAGAACTCATTTCACTCTGCCCACTGCCTCAAAATAGGTGGCAATTGGAAGGGAAATCCTGACCCAGAAACATCCTAACCAAAACAAAAACAGAATTACCTGGAAAAACTCAGCAGGTCTGGCAGCATCGGTGGAGAAGAAAAGAGTTGACGTTTTGAGTTCTCATGACCCTTCAACAGAACTGAGTAATATTAGGAGAGGGGTGAAATATAAGCTGGTTTAAGGTGGGGGGAGAGAAGTTGGGGGGGGGGCGTGTTTGTAGGGACAAGCAAGCAGTGATAGGAGCAGATAATCAAAAGATGTCACAGACAAAGGAATAAATAGGTATTGAAGGTGGTGATATTGTCTAAACGAATGTGCTAATTAAGAATGGATGGCAGGACACTCAAGGTACAGCTCTAGTGGGGTGGAAAGACTAACAGGGCATTAAAGGTATAGATTTAAAAATAATGGAAATAGGTGGGAAAAGGTGTTCGGTCTGTCCGCAAGAAAGACCCAAACCTCCCTGTCGCTTGCCATTTTAACACTCCACCCTGCTCTCTTGCCCACATGTCTGTCCTTGGCTTGCTGCATTGTTTCAGTGAAGCCCAACGCAAACTGGAGGAACAGCACCTCATCTTCCGACTAGGCACTTTACAGCCTTCCAGACTGAATATTGAATTCAACAACTTTAGATCTTGAACTCCCTCCTCCATCCCCACCCCCTTTCCGTTTCTTCCCCTCCCTTTTGTTTTTTCCAATAATTTATATAGATTTTTCTTTTCCCACCTATTTCCATTATTTTTAAATCTATACCTTTAATGCCCTGTTAGTCTTTCCACCCCACCCCCACTAGAGCTGTACCTTGAGTGTCCTGCTATCCATTCTTAATTAGCACATTCGTTTAGATAACATCACCACCTTCAACACCTCTTTGTTCCTTTGTCTGTGACGTATTTTGATTATCTGCTCCTATCACTGCTTGCTTGTCCCTACAACCACCCCCCCCCCCCAACTTCTCTCCCCCAACTCCCCCCCCACCTTAAACCAGCTTATATTTCACCCCTCTCCTAATATTACTCAGTTCTGTTGAAGGGTCATGAGGACTCGAAACGTCAACTCTTTTCTTCTCCGCCGATGCTGCCAGACCTGCTGAGTTTTTCCAGATAATTCTGTTTTTGTTTTGGATTTCCAGCATCCGCAGTTTTTTGTTTTTAACATCCTAACCAATCTGTCATCCTACATGTGGGGCTGAATTTTGTGGGGCCCGCTCACCGACGTCATCCCGCCCCATTTAAATCTTCAGGTAGGCGGGCCCGCAGCAAAATCAGCTGTGTACCTGCCGACCTGTCAATGGCCAATTGATACCATTGACAGGATAATTAAAATAATTAAAGGACCTGCCTGTACAACCTTAAGGTTAGCGGGCAGGCCAGGAGCCCCGGCAGCAAATAGAGAAAACATGAAACCTCATCCACCGGCGGGATGAGGTTTCATGTCGGGATTTTAAAAATTTAATAAAGTTTTAGTGTAAATTATGAACATGTCCCTTCTCATGTGACATGTTAAGGATTTGTTTTTCTATTTTTAATGTTTTTAGAACTGTCAGCAATCTCCCTGAGGCTGCACTTAGCCTCAGGGAGATGTGTGCTCTGTCGTGCGCATGCGTGAAAGAGCGCACTCTCGCTTTTAGGGAATTCCCCCCCACCCGCACAGGGAGCGCATAGCGCTTCCCGGCGGACGTTACGCTGAGCGGGCCTTAATTGGCCCTCCCATGTAAAATGGCGGTGGGGCCCGCTTCTCCGGCGGGGATCGGCTCCCCACCCGTCGGAGATTGGGTCGGACCCACTCGCCCGACAGGCAGAAAATTCTGCCCGTGGTGTTCTACCCCACTACCACAGAGGCACTGGTTATCAATGTCACAGCATCAGGGATGATAATTACAATTGTATCTTTCTCCAATCTTGATTACCTTAACATTATGTGCTTGAAAACCATTTCTTAATCTCAGACTTTTTTAAAAAACAAATTACTGCACAGAAACAGGCCATTCAGCCCCATTGGTCTATGCTGATGTTTCTGCTGCACACAAACTATTAATTGGGGCTTTATTGAAACTTATCAAAGGCACGCAGTATATCCCCACCAATGTCAGTCGATAGATCAAAAAATGCTCCACAGTTTGGACTGATTAGTTTAAGGTGTGGGGTGTGAGGGGTTGGGTGGTGGGTGGTGGGGGGGTAACATTTTCTAGTCTATATGCAATTTCTCCCCTCTGCAAGTAATCAATCAACAGAAAATTCAGTTACGGTACTAAAGTGAAATGTTGTTCTCTCCCATTAAAACAAAATACAGAATTAAAGATGAAAAAAGACACTTGACTACTGATCAATGATCGTGTGATGTAAGGAAACATGGAGAGTAAAACATGTAGAAATGGATACCTCCAAAAAAATGGATACTTATTGGCAGTCCCAAATAAGTTACATTGAAGAAGATATAAAATGCCTCTTTAAACTACAGGCCCTGGGAAAAATACAGGCTGTGGACAGCTTTCAATGCACCTCGTCTGTACGCAACTTAAAACATGGGAGACAGAGGTTAATGTGAGGCGGCAGTGGATGAAACCAATGTTATTTAGTGGAATGGGAATCCGTTTACCCAAAGCCCATAGCTGTAGAGAAACCGTTCCATCTCTAGGACAATTTACTGCCCTCTTAAAGGTGCTATATAAATGCAAGTTGCTGGTCTTTGAAGTAAGTAGATATTCTGATTGGAATGACCTGCATTTCAGGTGACATAGCATTTATATCTACACCACCTTGTGCACATTTTCCTCAGTGTATAATTATAGCAACAAGTTGGTGTATCTTTTTTAATGTACAATTTCCCTTTTACAATAGTGGCCCAGATCTTGCCAGAGTGAGGCATCTCGCTGTCAGCCTTGTTAGTTAGACTTTTTCCTGCACCCTTCAGCCCAAACATGTTTTGAGCCGTAACTCGCGGAAGTGTGAGCCAATAACATCGTGGTGAGGGCAACAGGCACCTGGGACCTTGGTGAACAATGGAACCCACAGTCTATCTCCTTAACCAATAAGAATGAAGGATTGAGAAAGAAACAGAGGAACAACAAAAAAGGAAATCGGGTGAATTCCAATCAAATCAGATACAGAAAGAGAAATAAAGAGAGAGGAAAGAAAGATTATTTTGAGGAAAAAAAAAGACAGAAAGGAATTGTAACAAAAAAAAATGTAATGATTAGAATTCGCAAATTTTAAAATCTCTAACAATTTACTACATGAAAGAAAGAGTGAACATATTAAATGTTCCCTTTCTGGGTCAGAGACGTTGACTGCTATTATATTAACATCTATCCTAATAAGTTGGGAGGCACACGCTGCCGATTCCCGTGCATGTCCACCAACTGAAATATCACGTGATATTTTACACTCTTTCGGGTCGGGCACACGCCCGACTGACAAACAAAAAATTCTAGCCAGTGTGTTTCAATGAGATCACTCCTCATTCTTTTATACTCCGGGGAATACAAGCCAGGGCAGTGTGTCCTTCCTTAGGATGTTGTTAACACGCGGCTATTTTTCCAGCCAATTATTTCACAATCACTTGGTATCCCATAAATTAAATGTCCTTAAACCAGTCACTAATACATCATGACTTGAACAAGTGTTTTTGAATTAACCATTGCTGAAAAAAGAGACATGCTGTCAAAACTTTGTCTTGCGCTCATCAGGACAAATGCAAGAATGCCAAATTTCAAAGGGTCAAGGCGTTGCCAATCAGAGTCGACTTGCCAAATAATCAGCACTCTTTTCCCATGCAGTATAAATTTTTCCCTTTGAAATTTGGCACCTTGCATCTGTTCTAATGAGTGCAAGATGAAAAGCCTCCATAGCATTTCTCTTTTTTCAGCAATACTCAGGTTCTGGACAACCAAGCAACTATTTCAAAATTAATAGAAAGGCAGAACTTTCCAAATGCCAGATATTGGCACTCTTCTGCATTTTACTACATCTGGCCAAATTCAATTCAGTTTGCTTCAATTGAATTGACAGGTAAATGTGAAGCAAACTCTCTTGTTGCCCTATGCTGATGTGACAATCATGAGCTGAGGATCATGTGGGGCCAAGACTTATGTAACGTAAGCTTGTTTTGATTTATTAATATCTGCATGTGGTCATTTCAATCCTCAAGACTACTTCAATTGTTTCAGTGGAACTGCCCTGAAGGGTGGACCTCATTTCCTACATTTCTTCAGTTGGTTAAAAAGCCTTGGCTATGCCCTCGGGATCAAAAATTATTCACAGCATGAGACTATGTTGACTGCACAGATGAAATTTCTCAAGATGCAATTCATGTCTTTCTGGGTATTTTGTTTAACTGCAGTCTGGATGTAATCCAATTGAAGCTAGATATTCCGTAGAGGAAATTCCCTGGGATGTTTTTCCACTCATGATTGCCTCACGGTGGTACAACTTATATATGTTTAAGACAGAAAGCACAGAGCAAGCCAACCACCATGAAACAAATTCCTGGAGTTTGAGCTAGGGGGCACAATTGGCAAATTGCACCTAGAATATATGCCACACATGCCGAGTTATGCCCAGGTTTCCTCACAAGCTCATTGGCATACGCTCAAACTAACTTACATCCAGAAGTAGCAGAACCAAACTGTGGCTTCAAGTCACTGCTGGTCAGGTGATTAACCCTGGAATCAGGTGACCAAGGGTGCCTGCGCTCCCAAGAACCTGGGCAGATTGTGCTGAATGCCTCCCTGAGTGGGGCAATCGACAGAAGCTGCCCTTTGTGGCCTAGGAGAGTGGTCAGTTTAGTGGGCGGAACCTGGTTCAGGCAGAGAGAATGTAGAACTAGCATAAAAGATTGTGGATACTTTGGACGGAGAATAGTTACAGCATGATTCATGGTCTTTTGCTCTATTTGATTTGACTATTTGATAACAAGATTAAGCTCATTATCTGGGCGGGAATTACATTGAAACTCCAGATCATGGAATTTGCTATTTATAGAACAACATCATTAGATTCAGAAAAGCTGTAACCTATTACAGCTCAGCAGTAATTGTTATATAGATTAAAAATGCAAATTAAATGAAGAAGGAAATCCTGAAATACATTTTTTTAATAGTCTCAAGAATGTTGGTGTCACATGACCAGTATTTATTACATTTCGATATTTATTATACGAGGCTCGTGTTTATTTTCATCCCTAGTTTTCCCTTGAGAAGCTGGTGCTGAGCTGCCTTCTTGAGCCGCTGCAGTCCATGTGGTGTAGGTACATCCACAGTGCTGTTAGGGAGGGAGTTCCAGGATTTTGACCCAGCGACAGTGAAGGAACGACCGATATATTTCCAAGTCAGGATGGTGAGTGGCTTGGAGGGGAACTTCCAGGTGGTGGTGTTCCCATGTGTCTGCTGCACTTGTCCTTCTAGATGGTAGAATTCGTGGGCTTGGAAGGTGCTGCCTAAGGAGCCTTGGTGAGTTTCTGCAGTGCCTCTTGTAGGTGGTACACACTGCTGCTACTGTGCGTCGGTTTTGGATGGAGTGAATGCTGAATCTGGTGGGTGGGGTGCTGATCAAAAACCTTTGCATAATACGAGTTAAATTCTTGAAGCTAGTTCATGTAACTACAAACTTCTTTGAGAAGATAAACAACATCAATTGGATGATTAAAAAAGTATTATAGACAAACATCAGACCCAACCAAAGACATAAAGCATTCCCTAATCATTTTAATATTATTGGAACTCAAGTTGAACACAGGGTTAACTTATAAATCAGGGTTGGTGACAAAATTATATGCTCTCATTCTATATTCAGTGAGTATTTGGGAGTTCCAGGATTTTGATCCAGTGACAATGAGGTATGAAGGAAAGGGCAATATCTTACAAGTTGGGATGGTGCGATGTTCAGTGGGGTTTTGAGAGTTCTGCAATGTTCACTATGAATGATTCGAACTCACTCTGATTGGAGGTGATATAATTTCAAATAACACTCCCAGGACCATTGATCTGAATGGGATTCACACTGACTTGTAAAAATCTTAAATATTAATTCGACCTGCCAACAAATGTAAACAAAGTAGCCTGATGTGGTGGATACTTCCATAGAGTGGCAAAGCATCCTCAAGCAAAGGGCCAGGAGATACATATATTTTTAATATTGCCTCGAGTCTCTCAAACAATAAAGCAGTCGCACTAACTTCAACCCACCATTCATTCATATCACATCACACACCACTTGTGAATCATTCTTTAATGGCTGTCAGCTGCATGGAGCAGTTTATTATTTATTAAGTTATCCCTGGGTTTCATTTCTAGAAGCACCATGCATTCCCTGGCCCAGAGAGTGGGTGCTGCAGATACGTAAGTGAAGGAAGGGTTAGTGTAGAATGAAGAGGGAGGGGTCCATTTGTGTAAAAGATGATGCATTAAATGGACACAGACATCCCTGAATGGTTAACAAATGGGGAGTTTTTCAGCTGGGCTGATTTTTATGCCTGTCCTGAAGTACAAAACTTATCCATTATAATGATTTGAGTGAATTTCAGGTGCGGCAGTGAAAATTGTTATTTGCTGTCAAGCGGTCGTCTTGGGAGTCTTACTGGCTGAGAAACGTATTAAAGCTGCTAGGTGTACGCACTGATATGTGTATGATTCAACTCTGTGAAATCTAGCAGATTCGCCACACTTTAGACTTAAATAAGACTCATGGGACCCCTTTCATTATTCTAAGGACGAGTGCCTCTGAGATTATCCTTGACCTTTAACCCGTCTTACTCCCAGTCATGGGAATGTAGGAACAGGAGACAGCTACACAGGCTCTCCAGCCTATTCCATCACTCAAATAGATCATGGTTGATCTGTATTTTAACACTGTCCATCCCTAACCATTAATATCCTTGCCTAACAAAAATTTCAGTTTTGCAATTTTGACCCCAAGTCTCAACAGCTTTTTTGGGGGAGAGGGTTCCAAATTTCTGCTACTCTTTGTGCTTCCTGACATCGCCCCTGAACGGCCTGGCTCCAATGTTAAAGGTTATGCCACTTGTTCTGAACTCCCCCAACAGCACCCGCCCACATGCGCCCCCCCTACCCCACCCCACCCCTTCCACCCATGGAAGAAAATAGTTTCTCTCTATCCACCCTATCAAATCCTTTAATCACTTTAGTTAGATCACCCCTTAATATTTTAGAGTACAAGCCAAGTTAATGTAAGCTGTCCTCATAATTTAACCCTTTTAGCTCTGGTATTACTCTGGTGAATCTATGCTGCCCCTCCTCCTGGGCCAATATATCCTTCCTGAGGTGTGTGCCCAGAAGTGGATGCAGCTACTCCACAGAGGGTCCACTTTATTTTATGTGGTCAGGGTGCATTTAAAGTATGCTGCACAGTTCTGGTGTCTGTGCTACAGAAAGGACCTTTAGGAGCCCTGGAGTAAATGCGAAAAGGGTTTCCAAAGATGGTACAGGAATTGGAGAGATTACAGCAGGAAAGAATTGAACAAGTTGGGGCTCTTTTCTGCAGAAAAGAGGAGATTTAGAGGTGACCTGATCGAGGTCCTTAAAATTATGAATGGGTTGAACAGGGTAGATGTGGGGAGAATGTTTCCAATTGTGCAAATATCCAAAACTAGGGGCCATAAGTACAAGATAGTTATTTATAAATGCAATAGGAGACTAAGAAGCTTTTTTTTCCCACTCTGGAGAGTGGTGAGAATGTGGAGCTCACCACAACAAGAAGAGGTTGACATGAAAAGCTTAGGTGCTTTCAAAAAGAAACTAGACGAGTATATGAGAGAGAAGGGAATAATAAGGTGTGTTGGACAGCTGACTTGAGGCAGATGGAATAGGAGGGGATTCATGTAGAATATAAAGACCAGCACAGACTCGTTGGGCTGAATGGCCTGTTTCTGCGCTGTACATTCTATGTAATCTCTGTGGTCTCCTGGCAGCTGGGTCAAGAATGAGACCTGAATTTCTTAATTTTGCTCTCTGTGAGCAAGGCTTTGGATCTGTAGTGTGGATTTGCAAAATTACAAACTGCAAATTTTATGTAACGTTCTTTACCATATACGGAAATGGGTGCAAGGGAATAAAAAAAAATGCATTGTTAACCATTTCATAGGAATTAGTTTCTGAAACCAAGTTTGCTTAGCAGAACACAAATGTCTCAACTTTTTAACGGACCAGGCTCTGCAGTTATCAAAATGACAAAGGGCTTTGGTAGAGTAAGTAAGGAGAAACTGTTCCCAGTAGCAGGAGGATCGGTAACCAGAGCACACAGATTTCAGATAATTGGCAAAAGAACCAGGGGGTAGGTGATGAGAAATTGTTTACACAGCGATATGTTGTGATCTGGAAGGCACTCCCTGAAAGGGCGGTGGAAACAGATTCAATATAACTTTCAAAAGGGAATTGGATAAATACTTAAAGGAGATCAATTTACAGAGCCATAGGAAAAGAGCAGGCAAGTAGGACTAATTGGGCAGCTCTTCCAAAGAACCAGCATATGCACAAAGGGCCAAATGGCCTCCCTCTGCACTGTTTCATTCGATGGCTACCTAGGACCTGGTTTGATAACCTTTTTATTCAATAAGAGTGCAGAGAAATGTTAGCAGAATTAGTATTGTTATAAAATGATTCAAGGGGATGATGTTAAGTATTGGCCTCACACAGAGAAACTGTAATTCTTGACCTCCTGTGAATGCGAGAAGAAAAGCAGCTGTAAAGAATCCCTTTGAGTTGATCACCATCATCGTGTTACAAATCACCAGCTGTTGTACAGAGAGACTGATGTTCCTGACGTTTCAATTGAGCTTAATGGAAAGGGAAGAATCTTTTCCAATCACTTGTGGCATTGGCCAAGTTTAATCTTAAAGTGAAGTGGCATTAAAAGGATGAGGGATAATTGAATCAGGGTGTGTAGACATGGTTCAATTGTATTTGAATGTCAAACACTTTGTCCTTAATTTCACATTTCCACAAGTTAACAGAATGTTCCCAGTGATGGGTTTTTAAAAAAAAAAATGTTTACTCTGGGGTGTGGGCACCACTGGCAAGGCCAGCATTTATTGCCCATTTCAATTTTTCCCCTTGACAACCTTTTTGAACCTCTGCCATCCGTGTGGTGAAATTGCTCTCCCATTGCTACTAGGGAGCGAGTTCCGGGATTTTGACCGGGATTTGATGGAACCGGTGATATATTTCCAAGTCAGGATAGTGTGTGACTTGGAGGGGAGCTTGCATGTGGTGCTGTTCCCGTGCGCCTGCTGTTCTGGTCCTTCTGACTGGCTGCTGCTGCTGCTGCTGCTTGTTGCTACTTCTACCCGGAGACCTGCTGCCGTGGTAGGTCACGCTCATCAGTCCTTGCGCCACCTTCGCACATTCACTGTAACTCATCTGTAACCACTGAGACGTCTGTCATCCCACTTCACCTAGAACATAGTTTTTCTGCTCTTTTCCCCTCTTTCCGCTGCCCTCCACTTAGCCCTCTTGCAGAAATCTCTGTAGCTTTTCAGATCTGATCAAATGGCCGAAATACTGAGATTTTCTTTTCTGGATGTCACCTTTTAGAGTTCTTTCTCTTCTTGCAATTTCAAGCACCTCTTCATTTGTCGTATGGGGCAGAATTTTGCAGTCGGTGAGCAGGGGGCGGGGCCCGCTCGCCGATGTGTAAAATGACACGCTATGATGTCATGCGGAACCCCCGATGTCATCCCACCCCATTTAAATTTTCAGGAAGGCGGGGGCACTGTAAAATCAGCTGCGGGCCCACCGACCTGTCAATGGCCAATTGAGGCCATTGACAGGATCATTTAAACAATTAAAGGACCTGCCCGTCCAACCTTAAGGTCAGCAGGCAGGCCAGGAGCCCCAGCGGGGAATAGAGAAAACATGAAACCTCATCCAGCGGCGGGATGAGGTTTCATGCAGGGTTTCAAAATTGTAATAAAGTTACTATGTAAATTATGAACATGTCCCAACTCATGTGACATTGTCACATGAGGGGGACATGTTAGGGATTTTTTTTTTCTATTTTTAATATTTTTCAAAGTGGAAGCGATCTCCCTGAGGCTTCACTTAGCTTCAGGGAGATGTGCGCTCTGTCGTGCGCATGTGCGAAAGAGCGCACTCTCGCTTTTAGGGAATCCCCCCCACCCGTGCAGGAAGCGCATAGCAGGCCTTAATTGGCCCGCCCACATAAAATGGCGGCGCGGCTCGCTTCCCCGGCGGGGATCGGCTCCCCGCCCGCCGGAGATTGGGTCGGGCCTGACAGGCAGG
This sequence comes from Cetorhinus maximus, assembly GCF_964194155.1. Lineage (NCBI taxonomy): Eukaryota > Metazoa > Chordata > Chondrichthyes > Lamniformes > Cetorhinidae > Cetorhinus > Cetorhinus maximus. The sequence continues at coordinate 180,341,237 of NC_135880.1, forward strand.
AAATTCTGCCCATGGTCTCTATATGGAATTTCGGAATGGTAGAGCTCGCGGATTTGGGAGGTGCTGCTGAGGAAGGCTTAGCAAGTTGCTGCATTTTGTGAATGATAGTCACTGCTGTCTCTGTGTGCCAGTGGTAGAGGCAGTGAATGTTTAAGGCAGTGAATGGGGTGCCAATCAAAAAAACCTGGTATAAAAGGGGCTTGGATGAAGATATTTTATCCAAGTGTGAACTTTTCCAAGAACGTAAATAATGCTAACTGGCTGATTGAACAAAATATTATACACAAACAATTGTCAGACCCAACCAAAGAGGTTAAGCATTCACTAGTCATTTTAGTAATATTCTTGGAACTCAAGTACAACATTGAGTTAACTTAAAAATCAAAATTGATCAGAAAATGATGTGCCCTCATTCTATATTCAGCGACATTAAAACTCCCTGTAATTACGTGCAGTGACTGCCATTAAAATGTTTCCACACACCCACACAACATGGTCTGAATACTAGCCTCCACCCGATCCCATAATAGTAGCTGCATTCCCACCATGAATCAGATTAACAATCTGCGCCCAGTGCCTTATTCTGATATTGAACTCTTGGGCCAGAATATTAAGCTCAGCGGCTGACCCGGCCGAGTGTAAAATAACGCGCAATGACGTCGGGAGACTGTCCCGGCCTCATTGCGCAGTCCCGCGATATTTCGTTCGGCGGGTGTGCACCAGAGTCGGCAGCGCTCCCACAACAATTTAAAGGCCTGATAAGGCCATTAAAAAGGTTAAATTCAAATTTACGCTGCCCATCCAACCTTACGGTGGGCGGGGCAGGCAAAAAGGCCAAGTGGCCTTTGCACTTTTTAGGAAACCTCATCCACGGTCAGGGTGAGGTTTCCAACAGCAAATAAAAATCAAATAAAAATTTTGCACTTGAATGTCCCTGCTCGTGAGTCACATGCGGGGACACGTTTTATGATATTTTTATTTTCTTTATTTTCTTTTTGAAACAGCGCTTCGTCTCCCTGGGGCACGGAGCTGCCTCAGGGAGATTATGAAGTGTTCACCTGTGCGCCTGTTTGCGCTCTGCCCACCCGCACTCTTCCCCCTGCGCGCCAAGGTAGCACTGAGCGCTGCCGCTCGTGTTTCATGCTGGGTGGGCCTTAATGGGCCTGCCAGTGTAAGATTGTGGTGCGGTGCGGTGCTAATTGTGGGCTATGGTTGGCTTCCCAACTGCCCCCTACCCGCCCATGCTAAGCCCGCACACCAGGGGCAAAATTCTGCCCTTGATTTAAATTTATTCAAAATTATTTATTTCTTAATCATCTCCAAAGGTGACGGCAAAAATAGCCTATAGTAATTACAACTTCATTTAGGGTTCGCAGAACCTTTCCATTTCTTCCCTCTCAAACGTGCTAACAACAGCAACATTTTAAAAAATTTATTCTTTTCATGGGACGTGGGTGTCACTGGCAGGAGCAACATGCGTTGCCCATCCCTAATTGCCCTTGAACTGAGTGGCTTGCTAGGCCATTTCAGAGGGTAGTTAAGAGTCAACTGCATTGCTGTGGGTCTGGAGTCACATGTAGGCCAGACCGGGTAAGGATGGCAGATTTCCTTCCCTAAAAGGGCATTAGTGAACCAGGTGGGTTTTTACGACAATCAATGGTAGATTAATGGTCAGCATTACTGAGGCTAGCTTTATGTTCCAGGTTTATTAATTGATTTGGATTTGAGCCCATGCGCACCCCACCCCCGACCCCTGCCAATCATGAGCCTGGGCCTCTGGATTACTACTCCACCATGTCCTGCGGCGCTTCATAGGAGCAGTTGTAAAACAAAATTCGACACTGAGTCGCATCAGGAGATGTTAGGAGATGTGACCCAAAACGCAGTCAAAGTGGTAGGGAGGTTTAGGGAGGGAATTCTAGAGTTTAGGGCCCAGGTAGCTGAAGGCACAGCCGCCGATGGTGGAGTAATTAAAATCAGGGATGTTCAAGAGGCTGGATTGGGAGGAGTGCAAGGGATCTTGGAGGGTTGTAGGTTTGGAGGATATTTCAGGGATAAGCTGTGGGGAGGGGAGGAGGGGGGGATTTGGAGGGGGGGTGGTGGGGGGGTGGTGGTTGTGATGAAGCCAGGGAGGGATTTGAAAACAATCACGAAAATGTTAAAGTAGAGGTGTTGCTCAAAAATGGAGTGACTGGCAGAATATTGTTAGTTTTTCCGTGCATATAAATCCATACCCAGATAGTGCCTGGATGTATGAAGTAATTTCCATGAAATAATCTTTTCTGCTTGACGATACCATAAGTTGCATTTCAGTTCAGCATAATAGCCTCTCTGGAGTATTTCTGTTTCCGTTTTCTTATTGTGAACCCAGCTCCATGATTATTTGCTCTATAAGGACTGTTAAGCAACACTAAGGTACTGAGACAATTTGCACTCTTTATTAGAGCAAAGCTCTAGATTGGCAGTTTATCCTTGACTGCTCATTTTTTCCACAATTAACTTTCAGACGTTAAATCAGCGATGCATCAGCATCATGTGGGACTGTGTGTAATTTTATTTTATTTGTTCACTCACAAGATGTGGACGTTGTTGGCAAGACCAGCATATTTCGCCTAAAGAGTGAAAGTTTTTGATTTGAATTCTATTTACACATTTATCACAACAGAGATAATCCTGCAAATCAAGCAATAAGTGTGCATGATAATATCAAATAGACAAAATTAATTTAAACATTTCAAAAATACCTCAGGGATAAATTTGCTATGAAGGCAAATGGGGCCTTGTTTTAATGTCTCATCTGAAATTTGGCACCTCCAACAGTGTGGCACGCCCCTGGATTACATACTCAAATCTCTGGATTGGGGTTTAGAACCAGACTTTCTGACGCGAGGTGAGAGTGCGACCAACTGAGCCATGGCTGAAGTTTTGGGCCCGATTTTAACCCATTCAAAACTCAGAGTTAAAATCAGGCCCAATTTATGACTAAAAATTGCTTCACTTATCATCACAATTCTGTTCTTTTTTTAAAATAACAGTTCTCCCGAAAGCTTAAAGGAGCATCGTACGTGCATACGAGGGTAGTGAACGTGGAAACAATGGGGAGAATTTTCCCCCCATTGGGGTGGGGGGGAAAGTGCAGGAGCGGGCACGCCTCCAATCGGCACCCCCAATCGGGAGCGTGCCGTCATTTTACGTAGGCGGACCAATTAAGGCCCGCCCAGCGTGACATCCTCCAGGAAGCGCAATGCACTCCCTGTGTGGGCTGGGGGGGTGGGGGGGGGAAGCGGGGGGGGATTCCCTCAGCCGGGAGTTTGCTCTTTTGCGCGTGCAAGCGAAAGAGTGCACTCATCTCCCTGAGGCTAAGTGCTGCCTCAGAGAGATCGGCGCCAAATTTAAAAGTGGTCAAGGAGCAGAAACAAAATTTCCCTTACACGTCCCCTCATGTCACATGAGTTGGACATGTCCATCACTTTAACTCTAACCTTTATTAAATTTTTAAAAACCCTCATGAAACCTCATCCCGCCCGTGAATGAGGTTTGATGCTTTTTCTGAAGCCCGCCAGGGCTCCCGGCCTGCCCGCCAGCCTTAAGGTTGGACGGGCAGGGCATTTAACAAACTTAATTATCCTGTCGATGGTCTTAATTGGCCATTGACAGGTGGGTGGGCGGACAGCTGATTTCGCTGTCCGCCCGCCTTCCTCAATATTTAAATGGACCGGGACGACGTCGGGGGTTCCTCCCAACATCCTCCCGCATCATTTTCCCGTCGGCGAGTGGGCCCCGCCCCCAAATCGCCGACGGGAAAATTCTACCCACTGAGTTGTTCCATGGAGAGCTGCCATGGACTTGATGGGCCGAATGGCCTCCTGTACTATAAATGGCTTTATGACTCTTTGTAATGGAACAACACCAACATAATCTTGACAAAAAGAAGAATTACAGCAGTCTGCTTAATTCCATTTCTGTGGCTGAGCTGAAAGCTCCATAATCAGTGCAATTATATTTTTTTGCAGATGTCAATGGGAAAATCAAACTAGTTCCATTTCTTGTCTGAAACGTTTCTGTCTGTTAATGGTGAATGCTTCTGAAATTTCAAGGATTATGATACATCGGAGGCTCACTGAAAAGCATAGCAGGTGGTTTGTAGGCCACATGGTCACAGAGATTAAAATCCAATTTGGTATAAAATCTATTTCTTCAATGCACTTCATTGTAGCTCTCAGGATATTGGCATTATTCTAGCTCTTCTGTACACGACTGGCCGATGGTCATTTCCAAACCAAAAAAACTTCAAAAACAAAACTGAAATACTTCTGGTTCCCTTGGCATTTAACAGAACCTGCAAATTTATTTTAAAGAACGTACATGTTGGGTTAGCAGATTTTGCTTTGTCAGAAGCACAAAGTAGATTAAGTAAGCCCATCTGGAGGGATCAGATAATTGATGCTTTTGACTCATTCAGAACTGAAAACCAAGGGACAATTGTGCCCGTTAACAGGATCAGTAAAGAGGGGGAATGGGGAGGAAGAGAAAAAAAAACGCAGAGTTGCTGGGACGATTTTATCGCAACATACAAGATCATTTCAGTCAAGATGGGCACATGAATCGTGTGGAGCAGTGAGAGTCCAAAGGAAAAAGCGATAAGGTGTGAGGTATGGAAAATGCAGAAAACCTGGCCATTAGATATGAAGTGAAAACAGGTTTGAAAAGTAAGCTGAAGATGTTGGTGAAGTACAGTGAGGGATATGCTGAGGGCACAGTGATATCACACACTCCCCTTTCTCCCCTTCCCCCACAATAACCCTCCCTCCTCTCCCCCACCCCACAAGCCAACCACCACCCCCAGGAACCCTACCAATCCAATGCTGAAACTCGACAGACATCTCGCTTGATAACTGTCAGAACTGGAAAACATTCATCCAATTGATCTAAATTCTGTACCACAGCCAAAAAATGCTCTAGCCAATTGTGGCAATTTACACGGTAAATTATCTAATGTCACAGAGTATACAAACCAAGCAAGATGTCACTGCCATTCTTGAAGCCTTTAAACATTAAATGAAAAGCAAAATACTGAGACTCTTCAACAAAGAATCAGTTTAGGCTAGAGCTTCAGCTGCTTGTAGGAGCCTCCCATTCTCAATTTCAAGCTATCTAATATCTTCATTCTCTTTCTCCTTCTAGGTCTACATCCCTCTAATCTTCCTTCAATCATCTCCTGCAGCAAGTTCTCATGCCTTAGAATATGGCCAACCGTACCTCGTTGTGTTTTCTTGATGATATTCACTAACGATCTTTCCTCTCCACCATCCTGACAGCTCCTTCATTACACTCATGCTCGCTCCAACTGACCTGCTCCATCCTCCTCCAGAACCACATTTCACAACTTTCGAGTGTTTAATTGTCAGCTTTTCCCAAAGTCCATATTTTAGCCTTGTACAACAAGACATACCAAATCAGAGGAGAGTGTGAGAGGAGGACCCTGGGACAGGCAGTCAGCAGCACCTAGGGGAGTGTATTAGAGGAGGACCCTGGGAGAGGCAGTCAGAACTTAGGAGAGAGCGTGAGAGAAGGACCCTGGGAGAGGCAGTCAGCAGCACCTAGAGGAGAGTGCAATGGGAGGACCCTGGGAGAGGCAGTCAACAGCAGCTAGAGTAGAGTGCGACAGCGGGGAGCCTTCATTTTAAAAAGAGCGCACATTTTAAAAAGAGCAGGGAGAGCGGGGAGAGTTCACATGAGACCAGCGGCGGATTGACATCGCATATCACAATGTGATGTGAGTGCAGGGAAAGCAGCTGATTGGTGAGTAGGATTGGTGAGTATTTCTAGCCTTTCAAGTAAAAGTAAGGTCTTTAGTTTGTGTTTAGATCTCTGGTCTTTTTTTTCTCTTTTTCTTAAAAATAGCTTGTTAAGTATAAGATCGATACTGGTGTAAAAAAAAATAATTACAATAAAGTGTAAAGAGCGGGGGATTCTTCAAGTGTAAAGAGCAGGGATACTAGAGTAATTAATTAATAAATTAAATAAAATACGATAGTGAAGGCAGGACGGGTGATGTGTTGCTGCTGCAGCATATGGAAGCTGCTGGACACCAAGATGATCCAGAGCGAACACATCTGTAATTTGCAGCTCGAGGAACTTCGGATCTGAGAGGAGTCTGAGCTGCAGACATTGCGCCACATCAGGGAGGAAGAAAGTTACCTGGACACTTTGCTCCAGGAGGCAGTCACACATTTCAGATTAGGTCATTCAAATTTGGTCTGTGATCAGGGGCAGGAGGGTTTGACTGCAGGTGAGGCAGGTATGGGGTCCCAGGGGGTAGCGTTCGAGGACCCTCGACCCCTGCAATTGCCCAACAGTTACGAGGTTCTTGCAAGCTGTGTGGACGAGAGCGGGGACTACAGGGAGGTTAAGCGAGCTGACCACGGCACTGTGGTACAGTAAGCCATTCAAGTGTGGGGAGGAAATAGGAACGTAGTAGTGTTAGGGGACAGTATTAGGGGGATAGATACTGTTCTCTGCAGCCGTGAGCGTGAGTCCAGAAGGCTGTGTTGCCTGCCTGGTGCCAGGGTTAAAGACATCTCCTCAGGGCTGGAGAGGAACTAGGAGTGGGAGGGGAGGGATCCAGTTATTGTCATCCACGTTGGTACCAACGGCATTGATAGGACTAGAAAGGAGGTTCTGCTGAAAGAATTTGAACAGTTAGGAGCTAAGTTAAAAAGCAGAACCTCCAAGGTAATAATCTCAGGATTACTACCTGAACCATGGGCAAACTGGCATAGAGTAAATAACATCAAGGAGTTAAATGCTTGGCTCAAAGATTAGAGTTGGGAGGAATGGGTTTCAATTCATGGGGCACTGGCACCAGTACTGGGGCAGAAGGGAGCTGTTCCGGTGGGATGGGCTTCACTTGAACTGTGCTGGGGCCAATGTACGAGGGCTATAGAGGGGGCTTTAAACTAAATAGGTGGGAGGGCTCTGGAGAGGGGACACATAGGCTTACAAAGCAAAATGATATGGCAGCATTGCAGGGCAGCTAGTTAGGTAATGATTCCCAGAGTGTGACAGGAAGGGACAATGCGGGCCCGCAGCTGATTTTGCTGTGCCCCGGCCTTCCTGAAAATTTAAATGGGGTGGGATGACATCAGGGGTTCCGCCTGATGTCTTCCCGTGTCAATTTACGTGTCGGCGAGCGGGCCCCGCCCCCTGCTCGCTGACGGCAAAATTTTGCCCATGGTGTTGGGGGTAGTATATTAGCATGGATAGAGGATTGGCTAACTAATAGAAGACAAAGCTGGGATAAGAGGGGCATTTTCAGGATGACAACCTGTAACTAGTGGAGTGCCACAGGGATCAATGCTGGGCCTCAATTATTTACAATACATATTAATGATTTGGATGAGGGAAGTGAATGTACTATCGCCAAGTTTGCGAATGACACAGAAATAGGTGGGAAGGCAAGTGGTGAGGATGACACAAAGGGCAGAAATTTACACTGAGCAGGCAGGTACGCACCTGACCCGCTCGAGTGTAAAATGATGTGCGTTGACGGAGGGCGCGCGCGGGCGTCAACAGTGCACCTGCCAACAATTAACAGGCCTATTATGGATGTTAAAGTTATAATAGAATGAAATTTTTCACTTCCCATCCAACCTTACGGTTGGCAGGCAGGCAAAAAGGCCAAACGGCCCTTGGATTTTTTAGGAAACCTCAACCACAGGCGGGACAAGGTTTCCAACAGCAATTAAAAATTAAATAAAAAATATTTAATTTAATTTATAATATGCCCCTGCTCATGTGACAGAGTCACATGAGGGGACATGTTTTTAACATTGGTAGGTTTTTTATTTGATTTTTAAATCTTCAGCTCCCTGAGGCAACTCTGTGCTTCAGGGAGCTTTCATTGCGCGCGCTTGCGCGAACCTCCGAGCTTGCCCTCCTCCCACCCTCACCCCCACAGCGCTGAGCGTTTCCAGCGGACATTTCACGCTGGCTGGCCGTTAATTGGCCAGCCAGCGTGAAATCGATGTCGGGGACTGAACGCGGGCGGTAGTCGGATTCCTGGCCGCACCCGGGCCCGACCACCGCACTCGCCCGACAAGGGGAAAGTCCTGACTAAAGAGTCTACAGATGGACAAAGACAGGTTAACTGAGTGGGCAAAAACTTGGCAGATGGAATATAACGTGGGAAAATGTGAGGTTATGCACTTTGGCAGGAAGAAAAGAGGAGCTGGATATTATTTAAATGGAGAAAGATTACAGGAAGCTGCGGCACAGAGGGATTTGGGGGGTCTCTAGCATAAATCACAAAAAGCTAGCATACAAGTTCAGCAGGTAATAGGGAAGGCAAATGGAATGTTGGCCTTTATTTCAAAGGGAATGGAGTATAAAAATAGGGAAGTCTTGCCAAAACTATACAAGGCACCAGTTAGACCACACCTAGAATACTGTGAACAGTTTTGGTCCCCTTATCTAAGAAAAGATATACTGGCATTGGAGACAGCCCAGAGAAGGTTCACTAGGTTGATCCCAGGTATGGAAGAATTTTTTTATGAGGAGAGGCTGAGTATGTTGGGCCTGTACTCATTGGAATTTAGAAGAATGAGAGGCAACCTTATTTAAACATCTAAGATTCTTAGGGGGCTTGACAGGGTAGATGCTGAGAGGTTGTTTCCCCTTCTGGGAGAGCCTAGGACCAGAGAGCATAATCTCAGAGTAAGGGGACGCCCATTTAAAACAGAGATGAGGAGGAATTTCTTCTCTCAGATGGTAGTGAATCTGTGGAATTCTTTACCGCAGAGGGCTGTAGAAGTTACGTCGTTAAGTATATTCAAGGTGAAGATAGACAGGTTTTTAAGCAGTAAGAGAATCAAGGGTTATGGGGAAAAGGCAGGAAAATGGGGTTGAGGATTATCAGATCAGCCATGATCTCATTGAATGGCGGAGCAGACTTGATGGGTCAAATTGCCTACTTCTGCTCCTACTTCTTATGGTCTTATGATTACAGCCTTGGTCATTCTTTTCTTAAGGTCTCTACTCATTCCTATGCTGAGCAATTCTTTATGTTTGGAGAACACGTTCTTTGTCGTTGCTATACTAGCCCTGATTTCTTTATGGCAGTGACCATCTTCTGACAAGATGTTCCCTGGTATTTAAATTGCGAAACCTGCTCCAGGTGCTGACCATTTAACTTGATTTTTGTTTTCCCACCATTATTTCTTCCAATCCTCCTAACTTTTGTCTCTTTTACATAAATTTCCATTCCGTAAGCTTCAACACTTCATTCATTCTATCCATTAGTATCTGTAGATCCTCTGCTGTGCTGCCCACAAGGACCTGGTCATCAGCAAATCTCACTACCTTCAACAATTAACCTCTTGCTTTGACACCTTTCTGTACTTCATCTAGTGCTGCTTATCATGGCTCCCAAGCAGATGTTAAAGAGCAATCTGGTAGTAGACAGCCTTGCCTCATCCTTCACCCAATTACATTAGATTCAGTTTCACCAAACACTGTCCTGATTATAGCAGTCAGTTCCATGTACAGAGCTACAATCTTCTATCCAATTAACTTTGATCACCTCCAGTGCTTTCAACAGCTTCACCCAATCAAAAACCTTCTCAAAATCCACAAAGCAGGTTACACCGCTTGCTGATATTTTCAGCTTCTTTCACTTACTACCCTCGTCACTGCCATAGCCTCTCTAGTTCCACAACCCTGCTTAAAACTACATTGATCACAGCTGATGTAATGGTTTGCTTTGGCTTCCAATCTATTTGTTAGGATCTTTTAACATTATCTCAGATGCATGAGAGATCAAAGTTATGGTGTGATGCTCTTCACATTTCATGGCATGTGCCTTCTTCCCCAATGGGACCATTGTGTTCCGCAAAAAGTCTTCCACGCATTCTCCCTTTGTGTCCATCTCCTTACATCCCTTGTTGCCCTCTCTCCGGGTCCTTTTATCATTTCTGCAAGGATGTATCATGTCCTCTGCTTTTCCTAGTTTCAGTTTTTTATAGCTCTAAATATTTCATGATCAGGTCCTAAATGTCTTCTTCTCCTCTTAAATGCATCTTTGCTATTCAGCTCAATCACTCCATGTGGTAGCAAGTTCCACATTCTCACCATCTGGGTAAAGCAGTTATGGAACTTAATGATCTTCACTTTTACTACTTCCTATTTGCAGGACATGATTTTAATAACCATGTGGTTCTCATTCAAATTAACTTTATTGACAGAGGGTCAATAAATATTTCCCTGATATCTTCTGTAGGAAAGACAGGGGCTGTTTTTCAGCTGGTGGGGCTCACGTATTAGACAGACCATGACCTGTGGCGTTCAGTCCTCATGTGTCATGGCAGGATGGAGACTCAATGCAAAACAGTGAAAGTCAGTCACAAAGCAGTGAGAGTTTCTCCTACAATGGCAGGTTAGGAAAACACCAGTGAGTCCATCAAACTTGCTCACATCCCATGATGTCTGCAGCATCCTGATTAAACACTTCCTACCCCTCCTCAGCATGTGATCCACTAGAGAGGCAGGAAAAAACAGAGAACAAAACCAGGGACAATAAGAACACCAGCTTGTGCAATTTGACACTGAGCCACATGAGGAGATATTAGGGCAGATGACCAAAAGTTTGATCAAAGAGGGGGGGTTGTAAGGAGTGTCTTAAAGGAGATGATAGAGTTCGATATCTGGAAAATTTCTCTCCAACTCCCTCAGATGATTGAAATCAGTCCAAGACAATACAGACTGGTATCTACCAATACACTTACCTTCTATGGGATGTGAAAATCCCCCAAGCAACATAATGGGAACGTCCCATTGTTATATGTGCAATTGGTCAACTGTACTAGAGATGAAATTGTCCTTTGTCATGTGACAATCATCATCCTTTATAAATACATGACCCTCTATTAGTACAAAGTCACTCTCTGGTTTGGTTCAGCCTTGCTCCCACCCTTTCTCTCTCTATCTCTCTCTCCCTCTCTGTCCATTCAAAATCAATAATATTGGCAATAATTAGGATGGGTTAGTCATAACGTACATGAAAATTAATTTGAAGAATGGGGATAAATTCAGTGCCCCCACTCCCAGTACTCAAAAGGGGCACAGGTCAGAAACGGGTCTATGATGCTTAAAGAGAAAGAAAGACTTGTGTTTCCACAGTGCCTTTCACAACCTCAGGACATCCCAAAGCACTTTACAGCGAATGAAGTATTTTTGAAGCTTAGCCACTGTTGTAATGTAGGGAATGCGGCAGCCAATTTGTGCACAGCAAGCTCCCACAAAGAGCAATGTGATAATGACCAAATAATCTGCTTCAGTGATGTTGATTGAGGGATAAATATTGGCCAGGACAGCGGGGAGAACTCCCATACTCTTCCTCAAAATAGTGCCTGTGGGACTTTTTATGTCTAACTCGGAATGCAGACAGGGTTTAACATCTCATCCAAAAGACAGAACCTCTGATAGGTGCAACACTTTGGCAAGAGAGCTTAAGGGGAGAATTTTGCCCCCATCGGGGGGGTTATGCGGGGGCAGACACGGACCCAATCGGTGCCCCAGATCAGGTCCGCGCTGCCATTTTATGTGGGCGGGCCAATTAAGGCCCACCAAACGTGACGTGCGCCCGGAAGCATTGAGCGCTCCCTGTGCGGGCGGGGGTGGAGGGGGTCCCTGAGTCGGGGCATGCGCTCTTCTGCATGCACGCGAAAGAGTGCAGAATTCTCCCTGAGGCACCTCTGTGCCTAGGGGGATTAGTTAAAGTTTTAAAAATCTAAATAAAGAAAAGAAAAAATTTTAAGACATGTGCCCGCATGTGATAGTATCACATGAGCCGGGACATGTCAATGAATTTTTATAAAAATTTTTATTCAATTTATAAACACTTCATCTGCCCGTGGATGAGGTTCCATGAAAAATGTGAAGGCCGCCTGGGCTCTTCACCTGCCCGACAACCTTAAGGTTAGACGGGCAGCTCAGTTTATTATTTTAATTAGTTCTTAAATGGCCTTAACAGGCCTTTGACAGTTGAGCGGGCACACAGCCGACTCGGCTGCACATCCGCGGAACTGAAAATCTAAATGACGCGCTTCATTTTACGCCTTGGCGAGCGGGCCCCGCCCCCAGTCGCTGAGCCAAAAATTCTGGCCCAAGTTTCTGGAGTGAGACTTGAACCCAAAACCTTCTGACTCAGAGGTAAGTGTTACCCACTGTTCCACCGCAAACACCCTAGCGTCAAATATAAGTGGGTGTACTTATACCACATGGACTGCAGCTGGCTCAACACCCACCTTCTCAAGGGCAATTAGGGAAGGGCAACAAATGCTGGCCTAGCCAGCGATGCCCACAACCCAAGAATGAATAAAAAGAATTCTACCACAACAGAACTGAAAACCTTAGCTAATAATTTCAAAATGTTCATTTTGTTTTCCTGAATTGTAAAAAGATGCAGACCATAAAATATACATTTTGTATTCATGTTAAATTCAATTTTTTACTTAAAATACAGCTTGGCGATTGCATTAGCTACGAGCATCCAGAATATTGTCTGGTGGTCATTAAAATCAACAACAGAAATATAGGGGTGAATTTTACAGAGGGACATACTCCTTTCTCTCACCACAACACCCCCCCACCACAACCCTGGTAGAAAAGTCGGTCTTGTCCTGCCGACTTTAAAAAGGACTGTCCTGCAGCAATAATAGACTGGCGGCCTTAACAAGGTGAAAGTGGGACTTCCGCCCCTCAGAGACAGGAAGTCCTGCCCTCGAGAGCTGCTGACCAATCAGTAGTCCCAGCAGAACCAGCAGCAAATAGTGGTCACTGCCTGGGCTACAAAGAGTCCACAGAAGAAGAGAACATGGATACCAGACTTAGGTAAGAACGGGGATTCTGGTCGGGGAGGGATCCTAGCCGGACACAGGTGTGGGAGAGTGAGGGGGGGGGTACCATCTTGGGAGGGAGTGCCCTCAATGGGCACAGGGGACCTCCCCACCACCACCATCCCCCCAAAGGCAGTACCCCCTTCTTTCCTGCCTTTTGCCTCAGATGGTAACCCTGGCAGTCTGGCCTCCTTCATTCCACCTTTCCCAGCCACACACATTATTGCAACAGAAGCGGAATGAGGTCCTTAACTGGTCAGTATTGGCCAGTTAAGGGCCTTAAGAGGCCTAATGGTGGATGGGCTGCCTTACCCCACTGCCCCCTCCCCCACCACCCTCTGTATTATGGGGGACAGCTCAGGGATGGGTGCGAAGTTCGGTGGGCTGGCCACCTCTTTTATTTTACATGCCCCCACCCCCCCACTCCCCGCCTTCAAATATGCTGGTGGGGGTGGGGGGGGGGCCATAAAATTCCTCCCATAAGTTTCAGGTAGGGGAAAAAATGTGTTGATGGAGGAAGGCAGTCAGTCAAAGTAAGACAGCAAAAAGGTTTGTCCTCAAAACCTGTCTCATTTATCTCAATAGATTTTCAAGCAATGTATTTCTGACCTCTGCTGCACTGTATTATTATAGCAAAAACTATCAGTGTACATTATGTCTGCTTACTGGGTGGCTAGTTAAAGTGAACTGAATAACATTTGATCGATATTATGGTTGAGCAGTAGCCACAAGTAATATATGTCACTTTCTCTGCAAAGAATGACATTGAGCTCTCGATTTCTCTCCCTCCTTCCATACCTCCATCTCCCCCACAGCCTTTCCCTCCCTCCCTCTCACAAGATATACACGTGCAAAGATTAATTTGGATATTCATTGTTGCAAACACGTTTCTGCAAAATTAAGGACAGTGAGCATCCAAAATGGAAAGTGTTTCAATTGGTTACCTGTTGTTTCAGAACATTGAGATTTTGTGATTTGTTGGTAGTGTGACATTAGTCAAGCACAAAGATACCCCCGTCTTGCAGAAAGCCCTGAAACTATCTCAATCATCTCTCACTGACGAGCACGTCACCCGTTTCTTAAATGCTCCTTCATCATTGTGGGTCATTACACAGGCTCCAGATCATGCTGCATCTTAGTTACATACAACAGGGTGTAACTTTCCCCAGAAGTACCCATTCCCTCAGTACTACACCGAAGTGCATATCATGTTATTACTACAGTTGCAGCAAGCAACTCACTCCTGTTCTCATATTAGGAAAAAAAAAGCTGTGTTGTGTCCAAATAGCCCCAGGTGGTTCCACAATTTCAATATCTGTCTGAAAGCAGCAGATGACAGCTCGAGTAATCACTTTAAATCTGAGATCCATAGATTATTGCCAGGGGGGGAGAGAAAAGAGATATGGAGCTAAGGAGGGTGGGTGGAGTTAAGACACAGATCAGCCATGATCTCATTGAATGGCAGGGCATACTTGAGGGGCTGAATGGTCTCCTCCTGTTCCTATGTTCCAAAGTAGTTAAAAATTCAAACACGCCACAGGAATAGTACTTTGGCTGTCAGTCAATGTAGCAACATGTTTCCATTCTGCACACAAGTCCTTCGGAAGACGCTGTTATTTTCTATGTGGGATACCAGCGGTCAGCTCTTTGTTCTCACAAACATGTGCCGTAGGACAAGAATATTATTGATTGACCGACATCAGTGGGAACATCTGTCAAACACACCCACACAGAATGTTAGCACAGTGAGAGGCATTTTCCAATCAAGAAGCAAAGAGCACCTTTTCACGACCTCAAATATCCTAAAGCCAGCAAAGTTCTTTTGAAGTGTAGTCACTGCTGTCTTGTAGGGAATGCGACCAAAGTTGAAGCCAATTTGCCCACAGTAAGTTCCCACAAACAGTAATGTGATAAAGGCCAGTCAATCTGTTTCAGTGATTTTGGTTGAGGGATAAAAACTGACTGGGACACCTGGGAGAGCCCCCCTGCTCTTCTTCAAAATTGGGCCATGGAATATTTTACACCCACCTGAGAGGGCAGGCGAGGATTTGGTTTAACATCTCATTCAAAAGGCAGCACCCTCAGAATGCAGCAACCCTCAGAACAGTTATGGTTTCTGCAATCTCTTGCCCCACTTGAGATCCATTTATCCAAGATGCTCCAGATCCTGATTTAGTCCCGTTTGGTTCACTGTATGCACCTTCCTGCTCTTGGCTCCTGAATAGTTTTCATTTGCACAACTTGGTTGAAATCGATGTAATGACTATTGGCAAAAGGAACCTGGGGTAGATATTCAAAACCATGAAGGACCATGAGAGAGTAAATAGGGAGAAACTGTTTCCCGTGTCTGAAGGGTCAGTTACCAGAGGGAAAAAGATTTAAGATCATCGGCAAAAAGAGCCAAAGCGGCAAATGAGGAGAATTTTGTTCTTAAACGCAGCAAGTTGTCGTGATCTGGAATGCACTGTCTGATAGGACGGTGGAAACAGATTCAATAGTAACTTTCACAAAGGAATTGGATAAATACCTGAAAAGAAAACATTTTCAGGACTGTGGGGAAAGAACGGGAAGAGTGGGGCTTACTAGATAGCTCTTTCAAAGAGCTAGCACACAGACACAAGGGGCCAAATAGCCTCTTTTGTGCTGTATGATTCTATAAAGTCAAGATTTAATCATTTTTAGAAATTTAGTTAATTGCTGCTCCATGAACAAAAATTCATGAGTGATGGATCAATGCATTGAGGTGCATTACACATGGGCAAAAGCTGCTAATCATTCCAATAAGACAAACACACAGAGGGGAAATATTACAAAACTACACAGCAGCCTTGTAACCTAACCTGGTGAGAACGCCTCATCGGGAATCCAGGCTGATACTTCCTATGGTGCATGTTGGCTAGAAAAGCGGAAAGGGCAAATGCTCAAATTCTCAAGATGCACACCCAAAAAGAAGAAAAGACTTGCATTTCTATAGCACCTTTCACAATCTTAGGATGTCCAAAAGTGCTTTAAAGCCAATTAAATATTTTAGATGTGTAGCCACCATTGTAATGTACAGCACCCAACATGTGCATAGCAAGATCCCTCAAACAGAATAGTTGTGGGTTCAAGTCCCACTCCAGCAACTTGAAACAGAAAAATCCAGGCTGACACTCCAAGTGCAGTACCGAGGGAGTGCTGCACTGCCAGGAGTGCCATCTTTCAAATGCGATATTAATCCCTCAGGTGGATAATAACAAGATAATCCGTTTTTTTCAGTGATGTTGGTTGGGAGATAACTATTGGCAGGAGAACAGTGAGAATTGCCCCTGCTCCTCAAACAATGCCATGGATTCTTTCACATTCTCCAAGAACAGACAGGACTTCAGTTTAAAGTCTCTTCTAAAAGACGACACCTGCTGAAAGTGCAGCACTGGGAGTATCAGCCTGGAGTTCTGTGCTCAAGTCTCTGGATTGAGACGAACCCACAACCTTCTGACTCAGTAGGGAAACATGCTTTTAAACTGAGCCACACCCAACAACTAAATACCCAACCGACAAAGCTCCTCATCAAAATTCCATCAAGCTAATACATCAAGGAAAGATCATCAGTTCCTGAATTCGCAAGCAAAGTCAGCCTATTTACTTGGTACATCAGGATGTCACTATTTATAAAACCGTGATATTTCAGATGAACACATTTTAATATTTGTCTAAGTCAAAATAACCTCAATTTCTTAAACTAATGCTTTGTTAGGAGGTAAAATTGTTTTCCCCTGACTCCATGTTTGAGTTATCTAGGTTGCACTGTAACAGTATTAGTGCCATGTTTATAATAACATAATATTTTAATCAACCTGAATATCACCACAGGAGGATTTTAAAAGATTCAATAATTTAATTTCCAAGACAATATTAGTCCCTGTAAAATATATTGTTGACCAATAATTCATGGGTTTGGGAGTGGAAAGTTATTTATTATAAATAGAGCCAAGGGTATTTCACTGTTTTCCTAGAGCTGCTGAGCCAAGTGGGACACCCATGGGAAGGCACAGAAGAGGGTCTATACTTCATTTTCCATTTGGTTTGGCTTTCCAAACATTAAAAAACACATAGTCTTGGAAACTATGCACTCAGCCAAATGGAAATCTCAACCGGTGTTTCTAAAAATTGTGTTTATATTTAGAGAGCTGTGGGATTTGAGAAATGGGCTGTTGACACTTTGGCCTCACATTCTTCAGTAATCCTTCAGCATTTTAATGTCAATGAGAAGATGTACTGAAACAGCAATGATTTGAGGGTTTTCTTATTTAGCTGGAATAGCAAGGGCTCTATGTTGCTGGTGAATTACAGTTTTAGCAAAATCTCACAACTCAATTTAGTTGAACTGCTTGGCAGCATCAACTATTGCTCGATGGGTAGCATTCTCACCTCTGAGCCAGAAGGCTATGGGTTTAGATCCCACCCCAAAGGCCTGTGTGTGAAGAAATGTTTCCTAACTTCTCTCCTCAATAACCTGACTCTGGATTTTAAGGTTATGTCTCCTTGTAGGCTTCCCCCCATCAGTGGAAGATGTTTCTCTCCAATTTACCCGGCCAATTCTTTGAAAAAAATCAAATCACTCTTTAACCTGGTGTACCCCAGGGAATACAAATGTAATGGCTCCTCTTAATCTAACCCTTGGGGCCCTAGTAACATTCAGATTACTCTGTGCTGCATTCATTCCATGGCCAAATGTACTCTGTCTAAAGCAGAATGCCAGAACCAGACACAGTCCTCCAGATGTGGCCCAAGCAGGGCTTTGTACAGCTGTAGCAAAACTTCCTCCCCTTTATACTCTAGGTTTTCTAGATATAGTCTAACTTTCCATTTGCCTTTTAGATTATTTTTTATATCTGACTCCTACATTTTTATGAGCTGTATACGTGAATCCCTTAATCTCTTTGGACTGTCCACCCATCTCAGCTCTTCACCATTTAATTAACTAACATTTGAATCTATCCTCTTCTGATCCAAAATGGATGATCTCACACTTGATTGCATTGAAATCCGTCTGCCACACTTTTGCCTGCTCACTTAGCATATAGTATTTTTGTAATTTTATGCCCCTGTGTATATATTATATATATACACTTTGCCAGAATTAGAAGCATTTGCAAGGCCAGGTGATGAAAAAAGAAAACAAAAGACTTGCATTTATATAGTGATTTTCACAACCACCAAACATCCCAAAGAGCTTTACAGCCAATGAAGCACTTTTTGAAGTGTAGTCACTGTTGTAAGGTAGGAAAAGCGGCAGCCAATTTGTGCACAGCAAGCTCCCATAGATAGCAATGTAACAGTAACCAGATGGCAAAGAGAGCTGCCCTGCTCTTCTTTTGAAATAGTGCCCTGGGATCTTTTACATTCACCCGAACAGGCAGATGGAGCCTTGGTTTAACTTCTGATCCAAAAGACGGCACCTGCAACAGTGCAATGCTCCCTCAGTACTGCACATATGTACATATGAAATAGGAGCAGGAGTAGGCCATTTGGCCCCTCAAGCCTGCTCTGCCATTCAATAAGATCATGGCTGATCTGTTTGTGTTTCTAGTTCCACATTTTCATCTACCCCCGATAACCTTTGATTCCCTTGCCTAACAAGAATCTATTTACCTCTGCCTTAGAAATATTCAGTGACCCTTAGTCCACCACCTTCTGAGACAGAGAGTTCCAGAGTCGCACAAACCTCAGAAAAAAATTCTCTTCATCTCTGTCCTAAAAGGGCGACTCCTAATTTTAAAACAGTGGCCCCTAGTTCTGGACTCACCCACAAGAGGAAACACCCTTTCCATGTCCACCTTGTCAAGGCCATTCAGGATATTGTATACTTCAATCATGTCACCCCTCACTCTTGTAAACTCAAATGGAAACAAACCCAGTCTGTTCAATCTTTCCTCGCAAGACAACCCACTCATTCCAGGTATCAATCTAATAAACCTCCTCTGAACCGCCTCCAACGCATTTACATCCTTCCTTAAATAAGGAGACCAAAACTGAACACAGTATTCGAGATGCAGGGCAGAATTTTCCCATCGGCGATTTGGTGGCGGGGCCTGCTCGCCGAGGGGAAAATGACGCGGGAGGACGTTAGGAGGAACCCCCGATGTCATCCCGGTCCATTTAAATATTGAGGAAGGCGGGCGGACAGCGAAATCAGCTTGAGGCCATTGACAGGGTCGTTAAGATAATTAAAGGCCCTGCCCATCCAACCTTAAGGCTGGCGGGCAGGCCAGGAGCCCCAGCGGGCTTCTGATAATACATGAAACCTCATCTACCGGCGGGATGAGGTTTCATGTCTGTTTTTAAAAACTTTAATAACATTTATGTCCTTTTATTAACATTTCCCATCTTGTGTGACATTGTCACGTGAGGGGGACATGTTAATAATTTTTATATTTTTCCATTTTTAATGTTTTTGAAGCTGTCACTAATCTCCCTGAGACAGCACTTAGTCTCAGGGAGCAGTGCGCATGCGCGAAAGAGTGCACTTTGACAGATGGGGAGTCCCTCCCCACCCCCACACAGGAAGTGCATAGCGCTTCCTGTCGGGCAGGCTGCTGGGTGGGCCTTAATTGTCCCGCCCACTCAAAATGGCAGCGGGCCCCGTTTCGGCGGCAGAGTTCGGCTGCCTGCCTGCCGCCGAGCCGGTGGGGCCCACCCGCCTATCAAGGTCAAAATTCTGGCTGCGGTCTCACCAATGCCCTGTATAACTGAAGCATAACATCTTTATTTTTATGTTCAATTCCTCTCATAATAAAGGATAGCATTCCATTAGCCTTCTTAATTACTTGCTGTACCTGCATACTAACTTTTTGTGACTCATGCATGAGAACACCTAGATTCCCCGGCACCTCGGAATTCTGTAGTCATTCTGCGTTTAAGTAACATGTTGCTTTTTTATGTGAACAACTTCACATTAACCGCCATCTGCCAGATTTTCGTCCAATCACTCAACCTATCTATATCCATCTGCAAACTCCTTATGTCTCCTTCACAACATACTTTCCTACCTATATTTGTGTTGTCTGCAAATTTCTCTAACATGTCTTCACTCCCTTCATCTAAGTCATTGATGTAAATTGTAAAAAGTTGAGGTCCCAGTACAGCCCCTGTGGGATGCCACTCGTCACATCCTGCCAATCAGAAAAAGACCCATTTATGCATACTCTCTGCTTTCTGCCAGCCAACCAATCTTCTATCCATGCTAATATGTTACCCTCTACACCATGAGCTTTTATTTTCCATAATAACCTTTTATGTGGCACCTTATCAAATGCTTTCTGGAAATCCAAATACAGCACGTCTACAGGCTCCCCTCTATCCACAGCATATGTTATTCCTTCAAATAACTCTAATAAATCGGTTAAACATGATTTCCCTTTCATAAAACCATGCTGGCGCTTCTCAATTCCCTTGCGTTTTTCTAAGTGCCCAGCTATAACCTCATTAACGATCGATTCTAACATCTTCCCCACGACAGTCATCAAGTTAACTGGCCTTTGGCCTCCTGCTTTCTGCCTCCCTACCTTCTTGAGGGAAAGTATTTGATACTTTCCAGTCTGATGGAACTTTTCCAGAATCTAGGGAATTTTAGAATATGAACACCAGCGCATAAACTACCTCATTAGCTACCCCTTTAAAACCCTAGGATGTAGTCCATCGGGACCCGGAGACTTGTCAGCCCGCAGCTCCATCAGTTTGCTCAGTACCGCTTCCCTAGTGATTGTAATTTCACCAAGTTCCCCTCTCCCTTCCACCTCCTGATTTGCAGCTATTACTGGAATGTTTTTGTATCCTCTATAGTGAAGCCAGAAGCAAAATATTTGTTCCTTTCATCCGCCATTTCCTTATTATCTACTTTTAACTCCACATTCTCACTCTCTAGAGGACCAATACTCACTTTACTCTTTTCCTGTTTAAATACATGTAGAAACTCTTGCTATCATTTTTACATTTCTAACTAGCTTCCTCTCATTCTCTAATTTCTTTCTCCTGATTAACCTTTTAGTCATTCTCTGCCATTCTTTACATTCTGACCAATCATTTGGCCTGCCACTCATCTTTACGCAGTTATATGCTTTTTCCTTAAGTTTGATACTTTGCCTAACTTCTTTAGCTAACCATGGATTGTGGGTCCTCCCTTTAGATTTTTTCTTTATTGTAGGAATATAGTTCTTCTGAGTATTCTGAAATATCCCCTTAAATGTCTGCCACTGCATCTCTATTGATCGATCCCCTAGCCTAGTTCATTTCAGCTAGCTCAGCTTTCATGCCCACATAATTGCCCTCATTTAAGTTTAAAATACTAGTCTTAGACGCAATCTTCTCCTTTTCAAACTGGATGTAAAATTCAATCATATTGTGGTTGCTGCTACCTAGGGGCACCTTTACTCTGAGGTCATTAATTAATCCTGTCAGATCATACAATATCAAGTCTAATACCTGGTTGCTTCCACAACATGCTGCTCTAAGAACCCACCTTGAAAGCATTCTATGAACTCCTCATCTAGGCTACTACTGCCAATCTGATTTGTTCAGTTTACATGTAGATTAAAATCACCCATGATTATTCCCATCTCTTTATCACAAGCACCCAATATTACTTCTTATATACTTTGTCCTACATTGTGGTTACTCTTAGATGAGCTGTAGATCACTCCCACTAGTGAATTTTCCCCCTACTATTTCTAATCTCCACCCAAACCACTTCAACATCCTGATCTCAAGTCACCTCTAACTATTGCACCAATGCCATCCTTGATTAACAGTGCTACCCCTCCACCTTTACAAAATGGAGAATGCAGGCATTGATCCCACTACCCTCTCCCATGCAAAGCAAGCACTCTACCATTTGAGCTAATTCCCCCATAGACTAGACTGTCAGCTTCAATTTTTTGTGCTCATGCCCTGGAGTGGGCTTGAATCCAAAACATTGTGACTCATGGATAAATGAGCCACAGCTGACGATAAAGAAACAAAAAGACCCAAGCTCGAAGTGGAAACCCTACAGTGCCATCAATATAAACAGGTGAGTGTCTGAAAACATCTGTCTTCTGGTTTTATAACAAGAGCAGCTGTTTTGATTCAAGTCAGAAACAAAACGCTTGATATATTTGAATTGCACCACGAGGCATCAAGACAAGATTCATTGCATCCCTCCTTGTAGCAGAAAAGCATCTAAAATCATCCACAGTCCAAGTATCCACACTATTATATAGATATCCAAAGTCTACTCTATGCAGTTATAAGGATAAACAATGGCTGGGATATTCTGGTCCCACCCATGGCAGGAATCATCGCAGGCAGAACGGAAAATTTGATGGACCAGCTAAAGGTCCATTGACTTCGGAAGGGGATTTTTGGTCCCACTCTTTCATTTATTCTGGCTACAGTATTACAGCAAATGAAAATTGGGAGAGAAACTCCAATGACTTTTCCACTACTAATGCCCAGAATTAGCCAGTGCCCGTGTGGCACATTGCCACGTGCATCATACATTAGCTCAGATCATGCTGGAGTAGGGAATCTCGCTGCGTGCCCCATTAGCTGGACCTTTCATCCGTCAACTCGAACACGTTTTGCACTGTAACTTGCTGGGAGTGTGAGCTGATAACGGCTGCAGGAGGGCAACAGGACAACAGGGACCTCAGTGAATGATGGGACCAACATTCTACCTCCTTAACAAATGACATTTAAGGATTTCAAAACAAACGGAGGAACAACAAAGAAGGAAATAGAGCAGCTTTGAGTCAAATCAGATACAGAAAGAAATAAAGAGAGGGAAAAAAAGATTGGATTAAGGAAGGGGGAGAAAAGACAATAAGGAAAGGTAAAAAAGAAGGAATAAATTTGACATTTTAAAATTTCCAAGAACAATTTATCACCTGAAGGAATGAGCCTCCACAGTTTAAATTGTTCCCTTTCTGGGTCAGAGAGGTTGATTGACATTGCATTAACAATTATCACATAGTTAAAAACGGTGCTAAAACTGTTAATTACCAGCTGTAACTTTCTGTAATGGGCAACTAATGTGTAAATCCAACAAGGGGCAGTGAGGCTGAGGATGAGGTGGTGTTTGTGTGAAGCAATTCGGAAAGTAACCAGCAAGTTCTGGAGCTTCACCACTCGCAGAGTATCTCTTCATCCCATGAAATATTTGGCCAATGAGCAATTAATAACAGTTTGTGTAATTAACACACTATTATTTTTCCAGCAAGTATTCAGCCCGTTATTTACAAGCTCCTCTTCTCATTAAATAAATTTCTACATTGCAAAAATAAGTATCAGAATGATATTGTGCACTGGTGAAAATTCTGAATAAAATTGGCTGCACTAACAGGCAGAGAGCCAGAACCAAAAACAGACAAGATGGACATAAGCAGGTGAAATCTTACCACTGGAACAGTTTAGACCTCCCCAGCCGGGCTCACACTGACAGGTGTTGGGAGCGATGCATCTTCCATGGACACATTTCTCAGCACAGTGAGCTGTTTGTGACGGACAAGACACGAAGAGAGAAAGGAGAGAGGAAATTAAAGTTAATAATTTTCACCAACAGCTGCAGATCATTTCAGATGTGCTTCACTGGACAAAAACACCGACTGTTCCTCAGAGCTCAACATGCCTTTGCTAATCGAAAGCTGCAGCAGCCTCCCATAATTTACTTTTCAGCATAAAGGGCCTCAGCTAAAGAAGTTTCCATCTTAAAATCTTAGTTCAAATGTTATGTGCTGTTGGGTAAGGTCTGTTTAGGATATGCGTTTTAACAGAAGGGAGGGAGAGAGAAAGACTTGCATTTATGTAGCGCCTTTCATGACCGCAGGATATTCCAAAAGGCTTTACAGCCAATGAAGTACTAGTGTAGTCACGGTTGTAATGTAGGGAACACAGTGCCAATTTAAGCACAGCATGATCCAACAACCACCTATGTGATAATGACCAGATAATCTGCACTTTTTGTGATACTCATTGAGGGATAAACATTGGCTAAGGCACCAGGGATAACTCCCCTAGCTTTTCTTTGGAATCTTTAACATCCACCAGAGAGGGCAGAAGGGGCACAGTTTGATATCCACTCAGAAAATACAGCACCTCTGACAGTGCAGCACCCCCTCAGTACCACACTAGCAATATCCGCCTGGATTTTATATTTAACTCTTTGGGGTGGGACTTGAACCCACAACCTTCTAATCTAGAGGTGAGAGGACTACTCACTGAGCCACAGACAACACTGTAAAACATTACTTCACCAATACAAATGCCAACTTTAGCAAGAAGCAGGAACAAAGAGCTGATCAAAGTGTGAAGAACAGTTGGAGAACAGAGTGACTTCATGGCTCTTGTTACATCATTGTCACCCAGGCACAGTCATTTCAATATTGCTTTCTGGTTGATTGCAGGATTAAGCCTGGACCTTAGTGAGTTGAATATGCATATCTGCAAGAAATTAAAGGCCATGTCCACACAGCCTAAATTGTCCGGCAGTTTCATTACCGACAACAGATGATATTTTATCATTTGCAGTTCAGTTTGAGGTATCAATCCATTTCACATCACCACCAATCTGTTTGCATTATCTCTCACAATCAATGTATTTTACATTAAGAATGCTCATTTTAATATTCGGTACAAAATAATGAAACGTGTTACAAAACAGGCTAGAAATTGATGAGGACCCAATTTTCATAGAATGGTAGGAACTTACTGCACAGAAGGAGGCCATTTGACCCACGATGCCTGTGCTGGTGCAGACATGCCCGATCCCACACTTCTGCTTTTTGTCTATAACCTGCAACTTCTTCATCCTCGAGTACCTGTCAACGCCCTTTTACTTATGAAATCACCTGCCTTCATCTTTACAGGAAGAGAGCTCTACAGGTCCCGACAACTCTCTGAATGGGAACATTTCTCCTCATCCCCCATCTAGCTCTTT
The DNA here is from genome assembly GCF_964194155.1 of Cetorhinus maximus. NCBI lineage: Eukaryota > Metazoa > Chordata > Chondrichthyes > Lamniformes > Cetorhinidae > Cetorhinus > Cetorhinus maximus. Next base: position 180,366,083 of record NC_135880.1, read on the forward strand.
TATCAATGATTTTGAACCTCTCACCTCTGGTCATCGACTCACTCACCGAAGGGAACAGTTTTTCTCGCTCTACTCTATCAAAATCTCTCATTTTGAAAAGCTCACCGCCTCAGGTCACCTCTTAGCCATCTCTGTTCTGAGGAGAACAGCCTTAACTTTACCAATCTCTCCTCATAACTGAAGTCCCCCATCGCTGGGAGCATCCTGGTGAACCTCCTCTGTTCCCTTTCTCAGGGCTTTACATCTTCCCTGAAGTGTGGTGCCCAGAATTGTTCACAATGCTCCAGCTGAGGCCTAACCAGAGATTTATAAATTTCCAGAATGATCTCTTTGCTTTTATGTTCCATGGGCTGCATTTCAGACCCCCTCCCCCACCGGGCATGTGGGGGTGGATGGAGGTGGGCAGTGGTGGGGGCATTTAAATATGTTGGGTTGCTAACCTACCTCCTTCCCACCCAGTTGTGAGGGGGGGGAGAGGGGTGGTGGCTGGTAAGGCACCCACTAGGCCACCTGCCCTTAGGCATATTGAGGCCCTTAAGTGGTCAGTTATTGCCCACTTAAGGACCTCAATGCACCACCACTACCACAATGTGCTAGGCTGTGGAAGGCAAGCAAGAGTGGGAAGGCCAATTCTTCACAAAAATTGGTGAAAAAGGCAGGAAGGGAAGGTGCATCCTTTAGGTTGTGCCCCCGCTGCACCCCTCCCCCCACACTCCCCCACATTCCCCCCCACACCCTACTAAAGATCATGCCCTTCCTTATGTGCCTCCCAACCTGGCCTCCAAAATTCAGCCCCAGCCCCTCATCCACCCCCTCAGGTGTTAATCCCTCCCTGCCTGAAAAGCCCGGGACTTACCCGAGCCCGGTGTCCATGACACTTCTTCATGGGCCTGCTTGTAGCCCCCAGCGGAACCCACGACCGAATTCTGGTGCTGCTGGGACTGCGAGAACTGCCTGGCCAAGCAGATTGGCCGGCAGCTCTCGAGGGTGGGACTTCCTTCTACTGAGAGGCGGAAGTCCGACCCTCAGCTCATTAAGGTCACCTCCAGCATATTATCATTTTGGTAAAAGCAAAAAACTGCGGATGCTGGAAATCCAAAACAAAAACAAAAATACCTGGAAAAACTCAGCAGGTCTGGCAGCATCTGCGGAGAGAAACACAGTTAACGTTTCGAGTCCGAATGACCCTTCAACAGAACTTATCACTTCGGGTTGGCCTTTTTACCGGGGGTGGTGGGGTAAGGGGGGGTGGTGAGCAGTACGCCAACTGTAAAATCCTGTGTGCCAGCCCCATGGCTCTTTTTATAAACCCAAGAACCCATATGCTTTTTTTTAAACCACCTTATCAACTTTTCCAGCCACCTTTAAGCATTTGTGTATATGGACACATAGGTCTCTTTCTCATCTACACTTTTCAAAATGATGCCCTTTGTAGCCTACTGTCTTCCAAAGTGCATCACCCACACTGCCCTGCATTGAATGCCACCTGCCATGTTTCTGCCCATTTCGCCATCCTATCTACGTCAGCATAAAGTTTGCAACTATTTTCACCCAGCTCTGCCCCCAAGGCGTGAGGCTCATTTCCATCATTCTGGCTCAGCGCCTGAGGTTTAAGCAGAGAGTTCTAAGACCAACTGTGAGGCCTCTCGCCTATGTAAATGTTTATGAAATTTAAATTCAACGAATGAATCTGGAATTGAAAGCTGGTCTCGGTGTGGGTGGCCATGAAACTATCATCGATTGTTGTTAAAAACCCATCTGGTTCACTAATGTCCCTTTAGGGAAGGAAATCTGCCGTCCTTACCTGGGTCTGGCTTACATGTGACTCCGGACCCCACAGCGATGTGGTCAACTCTCAACTGCCAATCAAGCCACTCAGTTCAAGGGCAATGTGGGATGGACAACAAAATGCTGGCCTTGCCCGTGATGCCCACATCCCATGAAAAAGAGCAAAAAATGAATGAGGGGATCTAATGCTTGTTTAAGGCGTTTGACAGGAACATCTGAAGAATCTGCTAAGCAATACGGGGTTAGCTATCTTATGGGCCTCCCTGACATTGCCCGCCAGGAACTGGCTCATTTTTGTGCCACCCAACACCCACCCCCACTGCCTTTTCCAGCACAATGGGTGCACGGAGGGCCAATTCCATCCCGTATACTTTAGACAAATATGCAAATGACAACACTGCCCCGGCTTGCAGGCCTGGAGCTACTGCAAAGCATCGCCATCACAGTTTCTAGGAATTAGTTCAGCTCTCTTGTTATTCCAAAAAAGTTGGCACAAAATGCCACTTACTCCAGTGGCATAACTGACCCATCAAAAATATTTTTGTTCAATTACCTCAAACCATGCCAAAAGAAATTACACAATCAATTTTTAAATAAACATGGGCATTCAGGGATGGGCAATAAATACTGGCCTTGTCAGAGACACCCACATCCCATGAAAGAATTTTTTAAAATGAATGCGGTTGTATAGCAAAGGATACGGATTTAGACTAAGAAAACCTTAATTTTAAAACTTAACTTTGCACCCTCTCTGGTACTGTGGGTTACTCAGCTGATCACTTGCGTGTGATAGGATGTGGCTTCATTTCTCATGATTCTGATGAAGAGTCTTGCAATCTCAAGCATGCTTCCCAGTGAGAAGAGGGAATAGGTGACATGTTTTGTTGCAACAAGGAAAAATTGGAGGATGAACAACCACAACAACTTGCCTTAAACATCCCAAGGTTCTTCATAGGAGTATTATCAAACAACTCTGACACCAAGCCACATAAGGAGATATTAGGACAAATAAAAGAGAGATTTGTATTTATATAGTGCCTTTCACAATCTCAAGACATATGCTTTGCAGCGAATTAAATACTTTTGAAGCATATTCACTGCTGTCGTGCCAATTTGCCAATTAGGGCACAGCAAGCTCCAAGAAACAGCAGTACAATAATGACCAGATAATCTTTTTTTCTTCAGCGATGTTGGGGACAACACCTGGGATAATTTTCCTGTTCTTCTTCAAAATGGTGGCCAGGTGGCCATCTTTTATGTCCTCCTGAGAGGGCAGGCAGGGCTTCTGTTTAACGTCTCACCCAGAAGATGGCATCGCTAATGATACTCCCTCAGTAGAGCACTGGGAGTATCAGCCTAGATTTTTCTGCTCAAGTCTCTGGAGTGGGACTTGAATTCGCAATCCTCTGACTCAGAGGCAAGAGCCAAGTAGTGTCCTTCAGCGCTGTGACCATTCTATGACCCAACACTGCTTGAGAATGTGGTGGATTCCATTCTGGCTTTCAAAACTGAATTAGATAAATAATTGAAGAGAAAAAATTTGCAGGGCTATGGGTAAAGGGAAAGAGAGTTTGATGAGATGAGTTGCTCTTGCGAAGGGCCAACACGGATGCTATAGGTCATAGAGTCATACAGCACAGAAACAGGCCCTTCGGCCCATCGTGTCCGTGCCGGCCATCAAGCACTTATCTATTCTAATCCCATTTTCCAGCACTTGGCCCCTAGCCCTGTATGTCATGGCGTTTCAAGTGCTCACCTAAATACTTCTTAAATGTTGTGAGGGTTCCTGCCTCTACCAAACTCTCAGGCAGTGTGGTCCAGATTCCAAACACCCTCTGGGTGAAAAAACTTTTCCTCAAATCCCCTCTAGACCTCCTGCCCCTTACCTTAAATCTATGCCCCCTGTTGATTGACACCTCTGCTAAGGAGAAAAATTTCTTCCTATCTACTCTATCTGTACCCCTCATAATTTTGTATACCTCTATCAGGTCCCCCCTCAGCCTTCTCTGCTCTAAGGAAAACAACCCTAGCCTATCCAGTCTCTCTTCATAGCTGAAATACTCCAGCCCAGGCAACATCCTGGTGAATCTCCTCTGCATTCTCTCCAGTGCAATCACATCCTTCCTATAGTGTGGCGGCCAGAACTGCACACAGTACTCCAGCTGTGGCCTAACTAGACTTTCCTTTATCTTATAAAAACAAAAAGCTAAAAGCTACTGCGGATGCTGGAAATCAAAAACAAAAACAGAATTACCTGGAAAAACTCAGCAGGTCTGGCAGCATCGGCGGAGAAGAAATCAGTTAACGTTTCGAGCCTTCATGGCCCTTCGGCAGAACTGAAGCATAGTTAGGAGAAGGGAGAAATATAAACTGGTTTAGGAGGGGGGGGGGGGGGGGGGAAGAGAGACGTTGAGGGTGTGGTGATTGTGGAGATAAGCAGTGATAGGCACAGACAAAAGGGTCAAAGAGGTGTTGAAGGTGGTGATATTTGTCTAAGAAAAGTGCTAATTAAGAATGGAAGACAGGATATTCAAAGTACAGCTCTAGTGGGGGTGGGGTGGAAAGACTAACAAGGTTTTAGTTTTAGATTTAAAAATAATGGAAATAGGTGGGGAAAGAAGAATCTATATAAATTATTGAAAAAAAAGGGGGGGAGAAACGGGGTGGGGATGGGGGGAGGGGGAGTTTAAGATCTAAAGTTGTTGAATTCAATATTCAGTCCGGAAGGCTGTAAAGTGCCTAGTTGGAAGATGAGGTGCTGTTCCTCCAGTTTGCGTTGGGCTTCACTGGAACAATGCAGCAAGCCAAGGACAGACATGTGGGCAAGAGAGCAGGGTGGAGTGTTAAAATGGCAAGCGACAGGGAGGTTTGGGTCTTTCTTGCGGACAGACCGCAGGTGTTCCGCAAAACGGTCGCCCAGTTTGCGTTTGGTCTCTCCAATGTAGAGGAGACCGCATTGGGAGCAACGAATGCAGTAGACTAAGTTAGGGGAAATGCAAGTGAAATGCTGCTTCACTTGAAAGGAGTGTTTGGGCCCTTGGACGGTGAGGAGAGAGGAAATGAAGGGGCAGGTGTTACATCTTCTGCGTGGGCATGGGGAGGTGCCATAAGTGGGGGTTGAGGAGTAGGGGGTGATGGAGGAGTGGACCAGGGTGTCCCGGAGGGAAAAAATAAAAGGTGTGGCTATGGGTACCCGCATGGGCCCCAGCTATGCCGGTCTCTTTATGGGGTATGTGGAACATTCCTTGTTCCAGTCCTACTCCGGCCCCCTCCCACAACTCTTTCTCCGGTACATCGATGATTACTTCGGTGCTGCTTCATGCTCTCGTCGGGACCTGGAAAAATTTATTAATTTTGCTTCCAATCTCCACCCCTCCATCATTTTCACATGGTCCATCTCTGACACTTCTCTTCCCTTCCTTGACCTCTCTGTCTCAATTTCTGATGATAGACTGTCCACCAATATCCATTACAAGCCTACCGACTCCCACAGCTACCTCGACTACAGCGCCTCACACCCCGCTTCTTGTAAAGACTCCATCCCATTCTCTCAGTTCCTTCGCCTCCGTCGCATCTGTTCTGATGACGTTACCTTCAAAAACAGCTCCTCTGACATGTCCTCCTTCCTTAACCGAGGTTTTCCATCCACGGTCGTTGACAGGGCCCTCAACCGTGTCCGGCCCATATCCCGCGCATCCTCCCTCACGCCTTCTCCTCCTTCCCAGAAACATGATAGGGTCCCCCTTGTCCTCACTTATCACCCCACCAGCCTCCGCATTCAAAGGATCATCCTCCGCCATTTCCGCCAACTCCAGCATGATGCCACCACCAAACACATCTTCCCTTCACCCCCCCTGACGGCATTCCATAGGGATCGTTCCCTCCGGGACACCCTGGTCCACTCCTCCATCACCCCCTACTCCTCAACCCCCACTTATGGCACCTCCCCATGCCCACGCAGGAGATGCAACACCTGCCCCTTCACTTCCTCTCTCCTCACCGTCCAAGGGCCCAAACACTCCTTTCAAGTGAAGCAGCATTTCACTTGCATTTCCCCTAACTTAGTCTACTGCATTCGTTGCTCCCAATGCGGTCTCCTCTACATTGGAGAGACCAAACGCAAACTGGGCGACCGTTTTGCGGAACACCTGCGGTCTGTCCGCAAGAAAGATCCAAACCTCCCTGTCGCTTGCCATTTTAACACTCCACCCTGCCCTCTTGCCCACATGTCTGTCCTTGGCTTGCTGCATTGTTCCAGTGAAGCCGAACGCAAACTGGAGGAACAGCACCTCATCTTCCGACTAGGCACTTTACAGCCTTCCGGGCTGAATATTGAATTCAACAACTTTAGATCTTAAACTCCCCCTCCCCCCATTCCCACCCCGTTTCTCCCCCCCTTTTTTTTTTCAATAATTTATATAGATTCTTCTTTCCCCACCTATTTCCATTATTTTTAAATCTAAAACTAAAACCTTGTTAGTCTTTCCACCCCACCCCCACTAGAGCTGTACTTTGAATATCCTGTCTTCCATTCTTAATTAGCACTTTTCTTAGACAAATGTCACCACCTTCAACACCTCTTTGACCCTTTTGTCTGTGCCTATCACTGCTTATCTGCACAATCACCACACCCTCAACGTCTCTCTTCCCCCCCCCCCCCTCCTAAACCAGTTTATATTTCTCCCTTCTCCTAACTATGCTTCAGTTCTGCCGAAGGGCCATGAAGGCTCGAAACGTTAACTGATTTCTTCTCCGCCGATGCTGCCAGACCGGCTGAGTTTTTCCAGGTAATTCTGTTTTTGTTTCCTTTATCTTGCCTGCCAGTGTTCTTTCTTGCCCCCTCTTCGCTCTCCTAATCACTTTTTTAAGTACCCCCCAACACTTTCTATACTCCTCTAAGGCTTCTGCTGTTTTCAGCCCTCTGTATCTGCCGTAAGCCTCCTTTTGTTCCCTTATCCAATCCTCTATATCCCTTGACATCCAGGACTTGTTGGTCCTGAGCTCTCACTATTTCCTTTTTGAATGACTCCCACTGGTCTGATGTAGACTTTCCTACAAGTAGCTGCTCCCAGTCCACTTTGGCCAGATCCTGTCTTATCATATTGAAATCGGCCTTCCCCCAATTCAGGGCCTATGTTTCCAGTCCATCTTTGTCCTTTTCCATAATTACCTTAAATCTTACAGAGTTATGGTCACTATCCCTGAAATACTCTCCCACTGACTCTTCTACCATTTTCCCAGCTTCATTCCCTAAGATTAGGTCCAGTACTGCCCCTTCTCTTGTAGGACTTTCTACGTGCTGGCTCAAAAAGCTCTCCTGGATGCACTTTAAGAATTCCGCTGCCTCTAAGCCTTTCACACTAAGATTATCCCAGTTAATACTGGGGAAGTTGAAAACTCTTACTATTATTACCCTATTATTTTTACACTTCTCTGAGATTTGCCTACATATCTGCTCCTCTGACTGGCCTCCCTCTGTGGTGCAACCATTAGAAGAGTGTGAACAAATCACCCAAGGCAAAGTCTTGGTCCAAGCAGGTAGTTTTGAACATCTTAGAGGAGGAGAATGAGGTAGAGAGGTGGGAAGGTATAAGGAAGAGGATTCCAGAGCTTAGACCTAGGCAGTTGAAGGCAATGGTGGAGCAAATGTTATGTGCAAGAGGTCAGAATTGGGGGAATGCAGAGGCACCAGAGGGTTGTAGAGCTGGAAGAGATTGCAGGATAGGGGTGGAGGTGGGGACCGAGGTCATGGAGGGATTTGAACACAAGGATGAGAATCTTAAATTTGAGGCATTGATGCACTGGGAGGCAAGATGGATCAGCGATGCAGGTGAACTGAACTTAGTGCAAGAGAGGAAAATTCTGTGGAGCTGTTACTCACTTCCTCACATTTGGATACAAAGGGACAGGCACTGAAGGAGGCCTGATACCACATCAAGTTACCCACTCAGCTAACTACCTAGCAAAGGGGCAAATTGGTGGGGAAGTGGCAAAAATGATGTGAAGCAAAAGAAAATTAGAGAAATTTTAAGTAGAAAAATACAGTCTGGAGGATAATGACACACACAGCACAAATCTTCACTTTTATATTGCTGGATGAGAAAATAACAACGTCTAAAAGGAAGCTATTCTGGTATTGCTGGGCTTTATTTCTGAATCCGAGCTCTTTTATTTCGGTTGTGGGGGGTTAGGTGACTCAAAGAGCTCGGATTCCTTATTCTCAGCATGCAAATCAATCATTGTAGCTATAATACAATAATTATACATTCTGATCACACAAGCGGCTACAGCACAAGCAAGTTTGGCCCACAATATTAATAAGACACATTTGTTTTTGCACTTATAAAATCTCTGTGCAGTTTATTCCAAATATGTTATTTTTAAAAAAAATTATATTGGGGTGTCATCTCCGAATTAACAGAATTCCTTTCACATCGCTTGACGTACCTTAGCATTTTTCTACTTATTCCTCTCACTGCAAAGTAGGGTTTTATAGAAATGAAGATTATTCAGTCTTCATAAAAGTTAACAAACAGTTTCGGAAGTACAATGGCAATGGGACAAGTTACAAGCTGAAATAAAGGACGTGACTGCAAACTTTAGGTAAACTTTGAGTTGTTGGCCTTGGTGCAAATGCCAAACTCAATTAATTTACAAAAAAAAAGGAAAAGTAATGAATTTGAAAAATGTTGTCCATCACAACAGATTCAAGAATATTTACAAGATGTGAGGAAATAAGGAAATGGCAGAGCCTGTGATTGGACACTTTCTCCCCTTTGTGACTGGACAGGAATACAATGACAATTTCCCAAAATTGGAGACATCTGCCGGCTTTTTAATCACGATTGTCAATCTCCAAAAGAGCCAGCAAGACTCATCCAAAAACTGAAATGTTCTCATGGACCTCAGTGGAATCGTAGAATGATTACAGCACAGGAGAGCATTCAGCCAATGAGAGCTTTCCTTGCAGTGTGATATAGGAATGTGATAGAATACTCCCCATTTGCCTGGATGAGTGCAGCTCCAACAACACTCAAGATGCTTGACACCACCCAGGACAAAGCAGCCCACTTGATTGGCAACCCTTCCACAAACATTCCCTCCCTCCACTACTTACGCACAGTAGCAGCAGTGTGTACCATCTACAAGATACACTACAGGAATTCACCGAGGCCCCTTTAGACAACACCTTCCAAACCCACGACCACTACCATCTAGAAGGACAAGGGCAGCAGATAGTTGGGAGCACCATCACCTGGAATTTCCCCTCCAAGTCACTCAGCATCCTGACTTGGAAATATATCGCCGTTCCTTCACTGTCACTGGGTCAAAATCCTGGAACTCCCTTCCTAATAGCACTATGGGTGTACCTACACCACAATGACTGCAGCAGTTCAAGAAGGCAGCTCACCACCACCTTCTCAACTCCACTACAAACCTTCCTCCGGCCCAAAAAATACCCATTAACTATTACTCTGTTTCCTATCCCTCAGCCAATTTTGCATCCGTGTTGCTACTGTCCCTTTTATTCCATGGCCTATAACTTTCCTCACAAGTCTGCTGTGAGGCACTGTATCGAACGCCTTTTGGAAGTCCATATACATCACATCAAAGGTCTTACCCTCATCAACCATCTCTGTTACCTCTTCAAAAAACTCCGGCAAGTTAGTTAGACATGATTGTCCTTTAACAAATCCATGACGGCTCCTCCGAATCAATCCACATTTTTCCATGTAACTATTAATTCTATCCCGAATAATTGTTTCTAGAAGTTTCCCCACCACCGAAGTGAAATAGGGTGGGACGAGGCTGGAGTAGAATATAAACACAGGTACAGACTAGTTGGGCTGAAAGGCCTGTTCCTGTGCTGTACATTCTTTGTAATTTTGAGAAATAACTAAGTATAATTACTACACAGACGAAAATGTTCCTCTAGACATAGGTAATAGCAAAAAAAAATGTTCATGGCGTGTTAGTTCACGGTGCTCTACTTCATGGTGCGCTTACCCCTAAGGATGGGATTTTTGACCCCTGCCTGCCGCTGGGATCGTCCAGTCCCGCTGAAAGTCAATGGACTTTTGGCTGGGCTGCGGAATCTCCCACGCCAAGTCCTGCCAAAACAGGGCCAGAAGACCCAAGCCTAAGGCTATGCAGGAAAATTAGCACAATAAACACAAGGGGAAACCATATACGGCACATAAGAAACTCGGATCATCGTCTACGATCACTACATTCGTGTGAAGTAAGATCAGAAATTTGGCAGCATGGAAGAAATAGCGGCCAGATATTCGAAGCTCCTTAATATAAATTATTATTCACAAGACCATAATAAAAAGCATTATATCTAAATAAAGTATTATTGAGAATGAATTACCAGCTATAATCATGAGCCAGAGGAAAAAAATTCAAGGGTTATGCTGACCAGCGTCACATGTTATAATCGCTTTGCGCAAATACTGTTATTTTTGATCATCTACGTACCAGGGCAGACAGTAAAACAAAGCATACAATGTTCCACAAATTTCATGGCGCAATGAAATGTTCAGCACAGCATTTAAAAGACAAAGGCTCTTACTGGTAAAACTTTAATAAAAGTGTTCTCGCATAGCTTCAAGCTATAGCATATCTTCAATCATTTGTAGGAAGACCATTAGAATGAGATAACACAGAAGGAGGCCATTTGGCCCATTTTTCCTGTGCTGGCTCTTTGAAACAACTATCCAATTATTCCCACTCCGTTGACTGCTCTCCATTTTTCTCCTTTACAATTATTAAACCAATTCCCCTTTGAAAGTTACTCTTGAGTCTGCTTTCACTGCCCATCCAGGCAGCACATTCTAGATCACAACAACTCACTGCAAAAAAAATTCTCTTCATCTTCCCTTCTGGTTCTTTTGCCAATGACCTTAAATCTGTGTCCTCTGGTTACCAACCCTCCTGCCACCAGAAACAGTTTCTCCTTATTTATTCTATCCAAACCTTTTACAAAAATCAAACATTAGTATTAAATTGTTCTTGTTCAAACCAAAGTGAGCCCTTAAAATGACAGCACCAGAATTAACCAATTCACTCAATCAGTCCATGTTGGTCTTTGTCCTCCCCACACACATTTGTCCATTCTCCTGCACCCACCCAGCTCTAATATTCTTTCATTTCCTTTCCTCTAAGCATCTTTCTGACCTATGCTTAAATGTTTACAAGGCCTCTGCTTAATCTGAGACCAACAACTGTCTTTGTAAAAACATTCCTTCCACACCCAGTCTCGGGTCCCTTGCATTTAATCTTCTATGTCTGCTCAGTGTTGACTCATCAATCATTAGAATCAACCAGTGTCTATCTACACTGCCAATATATTAACCATTTCTCTCAAATAACCCCACAATCACAGAACGATACAGCTCACAAGGAGGCCATTCAGCCCATCAGGCCTCCTTGTGAGCTGTATCGTTCTGTGATTGTGAATTGCTCTTTGAAAGAGCTACTCAATTAGTTCCACTCCCCGCTCTTTTCCCCACACCTGCGCCCCCCCCCCCCCCCCCCCCACCCCCATAGCCCTACATATACTTCACCTTCAAGTATTTAGCCAATTCCTAATCTACCTGTTTTAATGAAAGCAGGCCCAATTTGTTCAAATATTTGTCATATTTGTGTCTCCTTAAGTCAGGCAGCATCCTAGTGAATCTGTGCTGGATCCTCTCTAAACTCTCAATATCCTCCCTATAATGTGGAGCCTGAAACAGCACACATTACTCCTCCAGCTGTGGTCTAGCATGAGTTTCACATCGATTCACCATTGCATCTCAACATTTATATTCTATACCACTTGCAATAGCATCTGCAAAAGACCTGTAGGGAAATGAATTGATTAGGGATACTCGCTGCTAGTTCGACTTCAGTAACACTTCACTTTCTAATTAATCAGTTGTCAAGTCTGACAGAAAATAATCAGCATGTATATTGATTTAGTTTTGATTAAACAGACAACCGTGCCTTTGGTGGTGATATGGAATGGTATCCATGTAAAATCTACGCTGCAGCAGAACAGTCATGGGAGGAATGCTCAGCCCCTTGTGCAGGGAAGAAGCATGACTTCTATTGCAAAAATAAATAGAATATTGAGCTTTTTTGCAACTACAAAAGGGTATTTTTATTCCTTAAAAAAATACTTGCATTTATATAGCACCTTTCACAACAGACGTGTCAAAGTGCTTGGCCATTGACGTGTAGTCGCTGCTGTAATGTAGGAAATGTGGCAACCAGTTTGTGCACAGCAAGATCCCACAAACAGCAATGTGATAATCATCGCTTTGGTGATTTTGGTTGCAAAATAAATATTTATCAGAGAGACTGCAGGATACTGCAGCACAGAGGGATCTGGGTGTTCTTGTACATGAATCACAAAAGTTAGCATGAAGGTTCAGCAAGTAAATAGGAAGGCAAATAGAATGTTGCTCTTTATTGCAAAGGGGGTGGAGTATAAAAGTAGTGAAATCTTGGTACAATTGTACAAGGCATTGGGGAGACCACAGCTGGAGTGTTGTGTACAGTTTTGGTATCCTTGCTTAAGGAAGGATATACTTTCATTGGAAGCAAGTATAGAGAAGGTTCACTAGGCTGATTCCTGAGACGAGGGGTTTGTCTGAGGAAAGGTTGAGCAGATTGGGTATAGATTTTTGATTGTCAAGGGAATCAAAGGTTATGAGGAACAGGCAGGAAAGAGGAGTTAAGGTCACAGTCAGAGCAGCCATGATCTTACTGAATGGCGGAGCAGGCTTGATGGGCTGAATGTCCTACTCCTGTTCCTATTTGTTATGATCTTATTATTAATGGACAATGGCATCAGGGTAAGTCATCAAAATAATGCTATTAAATCTCTTAGTGCGACCTGCTGAGCCACAACTCATATCTGTTAGGCCAATATCGCTCTGTTAATATGTGCATCTCATTTTGTTTGAAAATATCTGTTTTGTTCCAATGTGTCTAAAAACTGATTGCATTACTTACATACTTGAGTGTCAGCTGTAGTTCAATTGGTAGCATGCACTCCTCTGAATCACAAGGGTCCAGGTTCCAATCCCACTCCAGGGCTTAAGCACAAAAAGCAAGGTTGACGCTCTAGTGTAGTACTCAGGGAATGCTGCACTGTCAGAGGTGCGGTCTTTCAGTTGAGATGTTAAAACAAGGCCCAATCTGTCTGCTTGGCTGGGTGTAAAAGATCTCTTGGCACTATTCTGAGGAACAGCAGGGAAGTTCTCTCTGGTGTCCTGGCCAACATTTACCCCTCAATTAATATCACAAAAAATAGATTATCTGGTCATCACTACATTGCTGTTTCTGGGAGCTTGCTCTGTGCAAATTAAATGCCATGTTTCCTACATTACAACATTACTTCAGAAAGCACTTCATTGGCTGTAAAGTGCTTTGAGACATCCAGTGGTCATGAAAGTTGCTATATAAGTGCAATTTTTTCCCCTTTTTTACTTCAGTTCATTTGTACATCACTCGGCCTCAATGTCAAATGAACTGGTTATTCTACCTCAGGCTAGTTTTCTCACTGTTTACAATTAGTTAGATCATGCTCAACAATATCTAGGTTGGAATTTTCCGGCCCTGTTGGTGTCGGGTGTCATGGCGGGCGGGGGAAGGGGGCAATATGGTGAGAAGGCTGTCGCGAAACCGGTTTGCAATTGGCTGCTCCACCTGTCGATGGCGGGCTGCGTTTCCCACTGCTGCACATCAGGAACCTAACTTTAATACTTTAGCATCTCATTATAAGCCCTGCTCGTTGGAATCATCGCACCCCCCCCCACGCTGGATCACCCGGGCACACCGGTGTTATTGCATGTCGGCGTGTTTCACAACTGATCATAAGTGACATACACTTGGTGAGCTGCACTTTGCTTGGACTTCGAGGTTTGTTTGCCGATCTTGCTTCGGGCAGCACTCGCAGTCATCAGCGCCAGGCTTCACAGACAGCACCACATCACTTTTAGAGGGGCTCTTGGGCAGGTCTCTACCTACCAGACCAGCCATAAGGCGGGGGTGGCTTTTCAACAGCTGCAGGGCTAGGGCTTGCTCGGGGAAGGGGGAGAAGTGTCCTCAGGTAAGGGAAGAGGCTGCAGGGTGAGGGCTATACTTGGGGAGGGGAGTATTCCAGGGTGTGTGTGGGGGCACATGTTGATCTGTGCAAGTGGCCTCAAGATGTTGAGGGCTGAGGAGGCAGCCTCCAGAGGAGCTGAGGCTGGATGGAGATGTGAGGGTGTGTGTGAGAGGGTAAGTGGTGATGTCCCTTGAGCTGGCAGTGAGTGAGATGCCAGTGAATGTGTGATGGGCTTGTGAGTGTGTGAGTTTAGAGTGATGAGATGGTTGACTTACCCTAGCGGCATGGATGAGATCATTCATCCCTTTTCTGCACTGGATGGCTGACCTCTTGTGCGCAGCATTGATACTGACCAACTCTGCCACCGCCTCCCAAGCCGGAGTGGTGAGACTGATGAAACTCCTGTGGCCAGAGCAGGGGTAGATGGCATCACGGCAGGCCTCCATGGCATTCAGAAGGCATCCCAGGAATGCGTCACTGAATCGGGAAGCTGCAGTCCTCTTGGCTTTTGGGGCCACGTCTTCACCGGAGCAGTCCTGGGCTGCAGGCATTGAGAAGTGTGTGTGGGGCTGCAGTTTAAATATGGCGCTCAGTGTGAGGAAGCAGTGAGGTACGGCGTGGCGGGCAAATCGGAGGCCGCCCGCCAGCGAGACAGCGTGTTTCATGTGGCTGCATCATTAATGAGGCAGGGATGGAACGATACAGCGAGAAAACCCGCCATCGCGGCCGGCGGGTAAAACAACTTTTTTCCCACCCGCTGCTGCAAATTTGTGCAAATCCGGGACGATTCCGCCCCTAATCTCTCCGCAGCTACCAATGTTCTCATCCTAATAGGAGCTTCACCATAAAAGGAACCCAATTTTATAAATATAACTTTAAGTGTTGTTTCGCTAGTTAAAGCCAGTTCTTGCCAATTTAACTGCTGCTGCTCAAAAGGACTAAGGGCTTATATTAAATCCTTCTTATTTTTTTGTAAATAAATTCCATGCAGACTAAACAAAATCTCCTTTGTATAGAAGAGGTCATATCATCCCCTTATACTTAAATAAAGAAATAAATTTGTATAATTAAGCTGTGCCAGGGAAAAATGGTCCATGTAATGACACAGAACAATTTACTACTGTCGGAAGAAAAACTTGCCTTTAATACAACATCTTTCACAACCACAGGTTGTCTCAAAGCGCTTTATAGCCAATGAAGTGTGGTCACCCTTGTAATGTAGGAAATGCAGCGACCCAATTTGCACACAGCAGGATCCCACAGTGTGAAGATGACCTGGATAATCTGTCTTTGTGATGTTGGTTGAGGGATAGATATTCATCCAGGACACCAGGGAGAACTCCCCAGCTCTTCTTCAGAATAGTGGCTGCGGGGTCTTTTACATGCACCTGAGTGGACAGGACAGGCCCTCAAGTTAACAATTCATCCAAAAGACAGCACTCCCTCAGTACTGCAATGGGAGTGTCAGCATAGATGATGTTCTCAGGTCTCTGGAGTGGGACTTGAACCCACAAACCCTCTGGGCTGAAGAGGTAAGAACACTAACCACTAAGCCATGGCACTTAGCTAGACTATCTGCAAGAAATAACCATAGCAGTGCTTCTGTGAGATAAAATACTTTGCCATGGGAAATGTTTATGCTAATGGGGTAAAATATGATAACAAATGCACCTAAAACAATTATTCTCAAAAAGAGTTGATGGTTTAGTAATATAAACATGGGCATTTTGTGAAACTGAGCAATCACAAATCTGCAAGTGTGCATACAGTCCAGCTGCAGTCAGAGATCATTTATAGATTTGCTGCCAACTTGTAGGTGAATATGACGCCGTCAAAATAAAGTTGAAGTAGATTGCATCGCATTGTGTTGGAGTCCTATGGAGTTACATATTAGAAGGGTAACGCATTAATAGTAGGGTGCAAGAACACTGTAGAAAGATGGAGGACTGCCATTTTCAAGGTGCCACGGCCCTCAATGTCCCACCAGCAGAGGCCCCGAAAATATGCCCCAAACTGTTTCTAAATAAAAGCAATACTTACGAACACAGATCTCAGAGCTTTCATAAAATCCTGGACAACACTGAGAACGACGGCGGTACATTGTTTTCTCACCACGCCTGTAGGCTGTGCGATAACTTATTCTGAAAGGCAAGTGCCAAGAACACAGCCTCATATTACGACAGGCAATGAACTAGTAAGAAATAATCAAAATGAGTTTTAAATGACACAAAAATATTATCAGTTACTGGTGATGATAATGTTCGAATGCCTTAGCAGCTCTTGAGGAAGAGCGTTCCAGATTTGCATGACCCTTTGTGTCAAGGAGATGGTCTGGCCATTTTTAAGTTGTATTGGCCCTCCAGCTTCCAGAGTTCACCCGCTGTCCATAATTGGACGGTGAGTGCGTCTTCTGGCCATTAATTGCTTTTCATTGAAAAGTTGGGGTGTTCATGTCACACTCATGGTGTGCAGGATTGGGCCCCGACATCAGGGTACAGACCCCAAACCAAAAATTCAACTCAATATCTATGAAAAAGGATGATCTTTAATTCCTTACATGCCATTACAGAGTTAAAGATGTCAACAGCAAGGTAAATCAATACTCAATTTTTGTCTTAATCGCTCCCACCTTATTTTCGCATTGAGTGATTACTAGATACTGACAATGTCTTACCTATGCCTTGTGCATTTGAACCAGTTCAGGATATCAGTGCAGCTGGTATAGTATATCTGATCATAAGGGTGAGCATAGGATTCCTGCACGGTTACCGAGTAGCTGGGAAGGAAAACAGTGAGTTATTTGTAATATAATGGTGAATTCACATTTATTCACGCAATCTTTCAAAGTCCAAACTCCTCAAACACTCCATGTTAAACTTTACATGTGTTTTCCAATAAATGCTCTACATTACTTCCGAGTGACCCAAAATGTAGTATTGTTCAAGAATACATGCCACCATTTGGGATTTCCTACTCTTCCAATATTTTTGAACAGGTTATGTTCCTGTACGCGGCAATGAATATTCATTTTTTTCCCAGATGAGTCGATAAATGAATAGATAGATATACCTGTACCACCTTTAGAATTTTTCTTTATAGTAGGAATATGCTTATTCTGAGTATTCTGAAATATCTCCTTAAATGTCTACCACTGCTTCTCTATTGATCTGTCCCCTAGCCTGGTATCCCAGTTCACTTCAGCTAGCTCAGCTTTCATGCCCACATGGTTGCCCTCCTTTAAGCTTAAAATACTAGCTAAAACCCACTCTTCTCCCTTTCGAACGGGATGTAAAATTCAATCATATTATGGTCGCTGCTGCCTCGTGGTGCCTTTACCCTGAGGTCATTAATTAATCCTGTCACATTACACAATACCAAGTCTAACCTAACCTGCTCTCTGATTGGTTCCAGAAGACGCTGCTCAAAGAACCTATCTTGAAAGCATTCTATAAACTCCTCATCCAGGCTATTACTGCCACTCTGAATTTTCCAGTTTATATGTAGATTAAAATCACCCATGATTATTGCCATCCCTTTATCACAAGCATCCAATAGCTCATCTTGCATTCTTTGTCCTACATTGTGGTACTGTTAAGGGACCTGTGGACAAGAGCAGCAGACACATGGGAACACCACCACACTGCAAGCCCCCCTTCAAGCCACTCACCATCCTGACTTGGAAATACATCGCCGTTCCTTCATCATTTCTGGGTCAAAATCCTGAAACTCCCTAACAGTGCCGTACCCGCACCACGTAGACCACAGTGGTTCAAAGGGTGGCTCACCACCACCTTCTCAAGGACAATTAATGATGGCCTTGTTATTGACGCCACACACACCCTGTCAATTATAATTTTTTTAATTATGTGAATTTTAAAATAATTTTACACAATCATGTGCACATTTTTCCAGATTCTTTTGGTTTTTGAGATGGATAATAAGATTTTGCATCCATTGTTAACCTTTCCTGGAATATAAGTGTTACTGATGAGGCCACCATTCACAGCTGATTCCTATTTGTCTTTGAGAAGATGGCAGTGAGCCAACTTCTTGAACCACTGCAGTCTGTGTTATGAGGGCAATGCTTTTAGGTTGTGAGACCCAGGATTTTGACCCAGGAACGCTGGAGGGATGGCAATATATTTCCAAATCAGAATGTTGTGTGACTTGGAGGGCAACTGGAAGGTGATGGTGTTCTCGTGTACCTGTTGCCCTGGCTCTTCTAGGTGATATAGGTTAAGGGTATGGGAGGTGCTGAACCATTTAGAAATACATAGAAGTAGATAATTGACCTGATTTCTTAAACTCTCTTAAATGAAGGCAGAGAGTGCTAGGGTAGGAGTTAAAGAGGGTAACAAATAGTGGAGTCTGTGTGTGCAGCAGGAGGTATATATTAGTGAAACTTTGGTTCATTTTCCTTGTCTAATAATATATTGCTAATTCATCTGAGCTATATTACCTAACCACATGAAAGCTACCTTCCAACAAGAATTTTGCAACTTTTCCAAAGCAATCATAACTTTGTTAATCTGTGCAAGCTTTTAAACTGCACTGTATCATAGAAAGTATTTTTTCTCAAGCCACAGAGTTTGGACAATGCATCTCATGCAGGGGAGTACAGTACAATTTACTGTGCTTTATTGATAAGTAGTGTAGAAAGTAATATATCCACCATTAGTTTGATCTTGTTTACATAATTACATAATATGATAATGTTAGCACCATGGAATGGTATAGGCAACTGATGGATCATACAGCTAGCATTATGTGACAGTTTGCATATGCCTATTCAAGTGCCACTAACAGGTATACCTGGTACTACATCCAAATGTTTTTTGCCATAGTGGGAGCCTGAAATATGAGTTTTCAATGCATTTTGGAACAGAATGTTATGACCCACGTTAGCATTTTTAAGATACACAGAGAAATTTAAGTACACCTACAAACAAGAAACAGCGAGTCATAATTGATACATTTCCTGAGGGTTTAAATCAAACAGACACAATTGGAAAATTAATAACTTGGCCAACTGAAAGCATTTCACCTGGGTAAGATGTTGACTTACCTCTCCCAGTGACTGCATACATTTGGGTCCTCGAGGTTTAGTGATTGCACATTGTGCCAAAGGCTGTATGGAAGGGTGATAATGAGGAAAACACGGAAATGTGAACACGGGATCATCCTCTCAGAAGTCAAGACCTGTTTTTGAAGAAAATGTTTCACCCATTTATTATGAAACACAAACATCTCAAGAAGCTAAACAAATCAAGCAACAGAGATTACAGCACAGTAGATTCAGAATGGCCAGAGCTAAATTTTTAAAAATTTGTTCATGAGATGCAGGCGTCAATGGCTGGGCCAGCATTTATTGCCCTTCCCTTATTGCCCTTGCTCAGACAGCATTTTAGAGTCAACCACACTGCTGTGGATCTGGAGTCACATGTAGACCAGATCAAGTAAGAATGGCAGATTTCCTTCCTTAAAGGACATTAGTGAACCAGATGGGTTTTTCCCCTGACAATTGGCAATGGTTTTGTGGTCTTCATCAGGCTTTTAATTCCAGATTTTTATTGAATTCAAATTCCACCATCTGCCATGGTGGGAATTGAACCTGAGCATTATCCTGGGTCTCTGGATTACCAATCCTGTGATGATACCACTATGCCAGCACCACCCAAATACCACTTGCCCTTCCACACTAATGCCATATCTCTGGCAGCAGTGTTCATTGGGTCACAATTTAGATGAGGAACTAGACACATTGGCTCATGTATTGCTGGAGGCAGGTACCCAGCTGCAGGGACCTTACAGCTCCAATTTATTTTGCACTGTAACTTGCTGGGAGTGAGAGCTGATTACGGCATTGTGAAGGCAATGGGACATCTGAAATCTCAGTGAGCATTCGGGACCAACAGTCTATCTCCTTAACCAACGAGAATCGAGAATTGAAGAAGAAACAGAGGAATGACAGAGAAGGGAATTGGTTGAATTCGAGTCAAATCAGGTCCAGAAAGAGAAGGAGAGAGAAAGAGAGAGAGAAAGAGATAGATTGGATTAAGAGAGAGGAAAAAAAGACAGAAAAGAAGGATACATAAACTTCTTAATTTTGACATTTTTTAAAACTCCATCAAATCAATTCTTGAAGGAATGGAACTCCACGGTTTAAATTGCTCTCTTTCTGGGCAAGGGAGGTAGATTGGCATTGCATTTGCAATTATCCCATCATTAAGAAAGTATTTACAGTGTTAAGTTCCAGTCCTAACTTTCTGTGGTGAGTTTAATGAGTTAATGTGCAAATCCAACAAGTTCTTAAAAATAATGGGAAGACTGAGGGTGAGATACTATTTGTGCAAATTGGAACAGAGTAATATCAACCAGCAAGTTCAGGAGGGCTACAACTCATGGTATATGCCTACATACCCTGAACTTATGTCACTTACACATTGTTATACTTCCAGCAAAATCCAGCCCATTGGGTCTAAATTTTGCCTCGTGTTTCCATCTAGCTTCATGGGGAAGAATACCAGTCTTCGTCCAAAGGCCATTGATGCAAAAAGGAAGAGGAGGGAATGGGTGGCAGAAGCGTCTTACTCTGGAATTTCCTGTGGTCCATCATCTCCGGGGAATCCAGATGGAAGTGCTAACAGTGCGTGTGCCTGGCGGAACCCAGTGGCACAGCTGGTCCCCCTTCCAAAAGCTCAGTCCTTGACAAAAAACGATTAGCAACCTCTGCCAAAATGACCTTCACCTCGTCGGCATGGCAGCGCCCTCAATGTGCCCCTCGTGGTACACGATCACTATCTCAATATAAATTAGGTCTCCCCCAATCCCAGAAAGTGAGGGGTTGGCAGATTTTCAGCCCCATCTTCTTCCTTTTTTGTAATAGCATTTTCCTTTACAAAATGAATAGTATACAGGAACTAAGTAAACACTTTTTTTTTACATTGTCATTTTCACTCTTCAATTTTCCTTCAATATTCAGCCTTACCCTCAAAAACACTTGATGTGAACAAGCATTCGGAATTGTGAAATCAACACTCTTGTGGTTTAAAAAACATAAGATTGTGTTGTCATCTTTAGTGGGGAAAAAAACTACTTGTAAAAACACTCTTTTTGTCTTTCTCGAAACATGTGATGTTTTCCAGAAATCTGACAGGGCTGCTTCCAGGATGTAATTATCCTTTTGATTGTTGCTCTATAAACCCATGGTATCAATTGATCAAAGGATTGTCAACTTATAAGACAATTAAAGAAATCCTTCCTGCAATTATAGATTAAAAATACCCCTGTTTTATAAAACTACTTTTTATAGATATATTCTATTTTTACTTTTTAAGTTGAGCTGCTTTTACTGATGGGAAAATCTGCCATAACTTTCATCTGGTGAAGTGAAGGCATCAAAGTTGTAGAATGTAACTAAATGTGCACCACAGCACCATCTCACTAATATTCAGTTTCACTGATATGTATTTCTGTAACCTCCTCCAGCTGTGCAACCCTCTGACATCTCTGTGCTCCTCCAGTTCTGGCCCCTTGCACATTCCCGTTTTCCATCACTCTACCATTGGCAGCCATGCCATAAACTGCCAAGACCCTAAAGATCTGGAATTCCTTCCCTCTCTGCTTCTCTCTTTCTCACTCCTCTTTTAAAACACTCCTTAAAATCTACCTCTTTGGTTAGCCACCTTTCCTAATATCTCCATATGTGACTCAATGTCAACTTATATTTGTTAACGCATTTGTGAAGCACCTTGGGATGCTTTACCATGTTAAAGGCACTACATAAATGCAAGTTTATCTATCATTTGCTAAATTTTGTATTGCGCTTCTTCCTGACCAGCCTAGCTTGAAATGCCAGATCCAGAGCTGACACTCCCAGAGTGCGACAGCTAAAGGAGAGTTATCAGAGTTATGGGGGATAGTTACGCAAGAACTTCCCTTGATTAGTTAAGTTCACCACACTCAATGCTCTTTGAGGAGCTATCACCCTTGAGGTAGAGGCTTCCAATCTCCCAAATCTTACCTAGTTTTCTACACTAGTTCCATGTTCTAAGCAAAGTGCCTCTGTGTTAAATACCACGGCATTCAGGCAGTGATCTTGCATTTCCATAGCACCTTTCAGGTCCTCAGGACATCCCAACATGCTATACAGCCAATGAAGTATTTTTTAAAGTATAGTCACTGTAATGTAGGAAACATGGCAGCCGATGACAGGTGCACGTTCCCACAAACATGAACATGTCGTAGCAGCTTCAGGGAAAGTGTGCACTGTGCAGTGCATACGTCACATGAAGGAATGATCATTATGCCACTACGGGAGGGTTCAATAACAAAATACCAGAAACCGAGAGCATGAGCCTTCACTCACTGCAGGCAAGACTGCAGATTGCACTGCCAGAGAAATTTCAGCAGCTCCAAAAGTGCATTGCATATACTCCAGCACACTGCCCCTCACAACAACAGTGTCTTACACCATGTAGCAAAACATAGGAACAGTAGGAGGCCATTCAGCTCCTCAGGCCTGTTCTGCTACTCATGGCTGACCTGGATCTTAACATTTTCAACCCACCTTGGTTCTAAAACCTTTAACATTCTGGCCTAACAAAAATCTCTCGATCTCAGTTTTGAAATTTGCATTGACACCCCCCATCCTCGTCAGCCTTTTGGAGGAAGAGTGTTCCACTACTTTGGACATCCCTCTGCCCCAATCTACACCAGTTAGGGTTAGAACAATTAACATGCCTTAAAAGGCGTTAAGCAGTCTCTTGCTCAAATATTACTTGAATATTTGTGCATTTTTCCACAGAACAGAAAACTAGGAATAGCAATAAAACCAGCAGCTGAGGCTGTTTTCCCAATATTCAGCTGCCCTAACACCAGCCTTCATGAACACTGGCCGGGAAAACATACTTGAACAGCATTTTCTGTTTTTATACTTGAACAGCATGCCAGGTGAACTGAAAGCCCTAAAAACAAAGAGAATGGTCTTTTCCTGCTATATCAGATATAAATTGAAGTAGACAACTTTGGACAGTATTCACAGTCTTACTAAAAATATCTTCAATCTTAATATAAAAAGAAACTGGACTTCTTAAAATTTTTCTTCCTTGAGTTACAGCCTATTTTCTAGATTAAATTTAAATTATTCGTATAAGTGCCATCAATTTTACAGCAATAGCCAGCCTATTTAAATAAAACACAACCTTAGCAACCAAAACCATAACAGCTTATTCAGGTCATCAGAACGATTCAATGCCTTATAATCGCTCTGAATTTAGCATCTAGACCATGAGAGTTCCACACATCTCAGTAATTACGTTTTTATTCATTAAGGTTATTTTTGGAAATGTTTTACAATTAAAGAATTGTAGCTTTAGCCTGGATGAATGCAGCTCCAACAACACTCAAGAAACTTGACACCATCCAGGACAAAGCAGCCCGCTTGATTGGCACCGCATCCACAAACACTCACTCACTCCGCCACTGACACACAGTAGCAACAGTGTGTACCATCTACAAGATGCACTGCAGGAATTCACCAAGGCTCCTTCGACAGCACCTTCCAAACCATGACCTCTACTATCTGGAAGGACAAGGGCAGCAGACACATGGGAACACCACCACCTGGAGTTCTCCTCCTAGCCACTCACCATCCTGACTTGGAAATATACCGCCGTTCCTTCACTGTCGCTGGGTCAAAATCCTGGAACTCCCTCCCTAACAGCACTGTGTGTGTCCTTACACCACATGGACTGCAGCGGTTCAAGAAGACAGCTCAACACCACCTTCTCAAGGGCATTTAGGCATGGGCAATAAATGCTGGCCTAGCCAGCGACACCCACATCCCGTAATTTGAATAAAAATCTTATTTGTTTCAAATGTAATTTTGGGCCACCCTCAAGCTCTCAACAGATGTATTTAAACATTGCTCCCACCATTAACAATATCATAAAATCGTAGAAACTTGCAGCACAGAAGGAGGCCATTCAGTCCATCATGTCTGCAGTCTGTGCTAGCATTCGTGCCTAATCTCACACCATCACTTCATGTCCATATCCTCATCCTGAAGTACCTGTCCAACTCTCTCCCAAAATTAATTGCGGAACCAGTTTTCACCACCTTTTCAGGAAGAGTGTTCCGGGTCCCGACAACTCTCTTGAGTGATATCAATTTCTTCACATCTCCATTCTGGGTGCTTTGCTGGTGATTTTAAATCTCTGACCTCTGGTCATAGCGAACTGGAGAATGACCAGAAAAAGTGATGAACATGTCGCATTAGTGAAAGGGTTACTCAGATGACTCCATGGTAAATATATAATCTCAAATATATAATTTCAAGTGCTCTTTGGGAAGCCAGGAGGTCTGCGTTTTTTTTCCCCATTAGTTGATACAGGATTCAGCAAGCTCTATCAATTTTCAGCTATCAATGAACTTCATTCAGCATTAGTAAAATTCATGTTTAAATTATGTAAATTTAAGGCAAACTGCACAAGAATCAAAAATAAGGAGGCTTAATTTTAATTACATAAATGCAGTGAGTTGTGATCTGGAAGGCGCTGCCTGAAAGGGCAGTGGAAGCAGATTAAATAGTAACTTTCAAAAGGGAACTGGATAAATACTTGAAGGGGAAGAACTTTCTGGACTATGGGGAAAAAAACAAGTGAGCTGGACCAGCTGGATAGATCTTTCAAAAAGCTGGTGAGACATGATGGGCTGAATGGCCCCCTTCTGTGCTGTATGATTCTATGAAAACTGGTTTATGCTGATTTCTACACCACATTCCAGCGCTAAATGCTAACAGGCAAGAGCAAAAGGTTACCCCGGCAGCAAACACGGTTGTAGGAAATGATCAAGGGGATTGGGAGGTTTTGAGAAGACCTGAAGAAAATGGAAAATAGCACTTATCCTTTCTTACCTCACGTTATGCAATGGAGAGTCTGGCAAAGAAACTACACAGCCTGCTTTATTCACATTTCTGCAACTTTTGCAAAGAATAATGGATTTTCCTTTTGGAAAATCTCCTTCTTCTGGCACTGTAAGAGACCTTGTCAATATCACCTTGATTCTTGGTTTAAAAAAAAGCAATCAAGATGGTTGGTGCTGTGAGGGGGAATGAAAGCCACATGTACTCTAAACACAAGGGAGAAAGGAAAGAAGGATGTGCTGATGGGTTGAGATGAAGCAGGGGTGGAAGGATGCTCATGTGGAGGGTAAATAAACATCAGCATGGACCAGTTGGGTCAAGTAGCCTGTTTCTAAGCTATACATTCCAAAGTGTGTAAGATGAAGCAGGGCTTATGCTGCTGAAGCTGAGTTTCGTGGATATTGTAAGGGTTAATAGATGGCAGAATTTTATTCTGCATCTAGTTGTGTCATGTCTAATTTGACCCAAGTGTGCTTGATGACAGCATCTTGTGTCTTTGACACATATTCACTCTTTCCTCTAGCAAATAATATAGCTGAGAGTGAGGCAATACAAATAAAAATTATTTCAAGAACTGCTTTTTTTCCCCCCCAACCTGAAGGATTCTTGGACTTTGCAATATTAGTTTTGAAGGAACCTAAAGGATTGACTCAAACCTGGGATTAATTACCTGCCAAAGGATCTGAATTTGTTTGAAAGAATTTGTTGAGCTGACTATTCAGGAAGACATGTTGCAAAAACTGGTGACGTGTAACGCAGATGATCTGTGAGGTTATGGATAAAGAGACCCTGAGGGCCCACTGTAAACAACAAGTGTGGTTTGGTAGCATCAGTCTATGTAACCGCTGGACAGGGAGAATGGAAAGCTTGTACTTGTTTAAGAGCAGCCAATCTAAAGCGAAGGGAGCAAACTCCACCAGACAGACTGGAGATGGTCCAGGCAGACTGGAGACAGGCCAGGTGAACACCAAGCAGGATGTCAGTGCAGATTTAACCTCTTGATCTCCTGAAGCTAAGGAATTGACCATTTTGGATTTTGAGTGGTATGAATGACTTAAAGCCTATATAAATTTCTATCTGTAAAACTTGTTGTATTTAAATATTAATGAAACCAATTGTTAGTAAAGTTTAAAGTCTTGGTTGACCTTACTTCCATTTACCTTAAAGAGTAAAGAGAGTTTAAGGAAATGCTCTAGGGTTGCCAACTGTGGTTAAATGTATTCCTGGAGCTTTCATCGCATGACTTACCCTCACTCTCCAGCCATTAGTCGGCCAATACATCCATCCTTGTGACGTACTGTCTTCCTACGCCAATTGGAAAGGAAAAAGGCTCATTATCCAATTGGGTGATGATTGAGCGTAAGCCAAACAGCCGCCTTATCCCCACCCCCATCTTCAATATTTTTATATCCGATAAAGAGAAATGTTCAAAGAAAATGAAGGAGGAGAAAAAAATCTTTCTTAATGTCCCAAAGATATTTCTCCAGGGTTGCACACAGCAGTGTCCTGGAAGTTGATCTTCAATTCCTGGAGGCTTCAGACCAGCTGGAAGGTTGGCAACCCTATCTACACACTTAACAAGTTAAGCTATAAATCAGAGCTCACAACAGTTCAATTCTTTGATGACCTTCCAACGTGGATGAATTTGGAAGGAGATGGACTTCCTACTTCATGTCACTGACACATCTAATTAAATACCACCACCTAGTCTTAAAAGCACAACATTAAAATGAGAACATACTCAGAACTCTTCTAGTTAACATCATGAATGCTGGATTCCAATCACAGCACATTCATTTCCAAAGCTCTCAAACTGTAAATTTGTGTCAGATAATTAAATAGCTCAACACAGACAACATGAGCATATGGTTTGTTTGTAAGATTTCCATATTTAGCTAACAAAACAATTTTCTATTTATAACTGGCAGACATTAGAACAGACCTATAATTAATTAACTCAATGTAGATTTTATTAAAGATATTTTTGGTGTATATAAAAATAAATTTAAGCATTTAAGTCGGCTGTACAGGAATAACATTTAAATTACAGAATTCACAGAATCACAGAATTTTAACGGCACAGAAGGGGGCCATTCGGCCCATCATATCTGCACTGGTTCTTTGTATGAACACTATGACCTAGTGCCATTGCCCTGCCTTTTCCACGTACCCCTGCACATTGTTTCTATTCAAATAATCATCTAATGCCTTCTTGAATGCCTCGATTGAACCTGCCTCCACCACACTTCCGGGCAGTGCATTCCAGACCCAAACCACTCGCTGTGTGAAAAAGTTTTTTCTCACGTCACATTTGCTTCTTTTGCAAATCACTTTAAATCTGTGCCCTCTCATTCTCAATCCTTTTACGAGCGGGAACAGCTTCTCCCTATCTACTCTGTCCAGCACCCCTCATGATTTTGAACATCTCTATCAAATCTCCTCTTAGCCACCTTCTCTCCAAGGAGAACAGTCCCAACCTCTCCAATCTATCCTCATAGCTGAAGTTTCTCATCCCTGGAACCATTAAAAACAAATTAACTTTATTTTGGTTGCTATGGTTGGATATTATTGTATTTAGATTTATTTAATAGCACAGACTACATAAATATCAACATAAACTAAACATTAATAGCCATGGCTCAGTGGGTAGCATGCTTGCCTTTGAATCATAAGGTCAGAGTTCAAGTCCCACTCCAGAGATTTGAGCAAATATATCTGGGCTGGCACTCCCTGTGCAGTACTGAGGGAGCTCTGCACTGTTGATAATGCTATCCTTCCAATGAGATATTAAACTGAGGCCCCAACTGTCCTCTCAGGTGGATACAAAAGATCCCATGCCCACTATTTTGAGCAGGGAAATCCTGGGCCAATATTTATTCCTTAGTCAACATCACTACAAACAGATTATCTGGTCGTTAATATATTGGTGTTTATGGGGGGTTTGCCATGTGCAAATTGGCTGCTGTGTTTCTTGCATTACTACAGTGACTACACTTTAAAACTACTTCATTGGCTGTAAAGAGCTTTGGGGGCAGCCTGTGGTTGTGCAAGGTGCTATAGAAATGCAAGCCTTTCCTTCTTCCTGAGTCTTTGTCCCAGGCAAAGTGGATCAAACTACATGCAGTTGTTCAAAACTGCAACCAGATCCACCTGGTCAAAAACTGACACAGTTTGAAACTGACCAGCCAAGTTACTGCTCCTATCTGTACCTCAAGCCCTGATAAAGAATCAACAAAACACAGATGTTAAAGACCAGTCCACCTGATATATACCTCAGATACTGCAGCACTTTTGTGACGCCAAAAAAAATTGGACGGTTACTGTATTTTCCAGACAGACCAGAGAAATAGATCCCAAATTCTCCATCCAGCCACCTTTGCCAATGACAGCATCTACAAAACTCACTTCAATTGACTAACGATTGATACACCAATTCAACACATTATCATTTCTGACACTTAACAAACATTTAAGCAGTTTCCCAAACCTTTAGATGCAATATTTAGCAGATTGTTATTACAATACACAGGCATCGCTGCTTCAATGCTATTTGTTTTTCTATAGTACTATTAGGATAATCAGGTAGAAACTATTTCTTAAACCGTTTCCGGCTACAAAGCATTGCTGTCTTCAACTTATCAGCAGCATTTACTTAAAACTCTCCTAAATAGAAACGGATAAATGTGTAATACATTAGAAAACTTCACTGTCATATAAACTAATTAAACAATTCAGTTACTGAATGTCTAAATTGATTGATTAAAGCTAGTTTTAATCAAATTTGTGGGCTAGCTATATCTTCATATATAAAGAATTTAAACTGATGTCAATGTACTTAGTAAAAAAGTGCATGGTTTACTTTGCATTACAAAATATGTACAGGTTATAAAAACAATAAAAAAGCAAGCTTTTTTTATTCTTAAGTTTGAACGTAGATATAATTTAGAACTTCTGGGGCAATGTACGTTTAATATGGGATGGAGAATACCCCAGGATGATAATGCAATGTTGGAAATTGCAATCTGTAAGATAGGAGGAAAGCTTTGGTTGCATTTCCTGAAGCATTAGCATCGGAATGTAATGATGTAATCTTCTACTCCTTCTTAAATATATGGGAGGTTGTGTGTTGGCTAAGTGACAGGACTACTGTATGTATTCATGTAAAAGTCAAATTTTTGAGACCCATTTTTTAAGACAAAAAGTTAAGCAGTTGACTTTTACTCGGGTAATATTTACAAAGGGCTCACTTTCAACTAAAACGCACCTGCCTGGCACACCGAACATGGCTCTCAAAACAATCCACAGGGTAATGGGGGGAGTGATGCCCACACGTGCCGCTTATTGTTGCTCTCTCTGTGTTTTTATTAAGGAGCGTCCCTCACCCTCACCCCGAGAGAAGAAGCAGTGGCATTGGCTGGGCCTGTGGTTTCAATGCTGCTCAAGGCTGGGGCAAGGGGGGAAAGGGAAAGGAAATGACACACTGACAGCTCCCAGCCCTTGACCTAGGCAAGGCCCCAGCCTCCCCACCCCTCCCCAGGAAGGATGAGAGCGACGGCTGAGGACACAAGACCCAGGCATTCATTTATTCCATTCCAGGGCGTTTGCTCTGGAAGTTGGTCGTTGCATCTTGTTTCCGTGTGTGCCGTTTATTACCCTTCTCCAACCTGTTAGTTTCTCCTCCCCCACAAAAATCGAAAGGGATTTACATTCTTCCTGCTTTAATTGATAAGTAGAAACTGGAGGAAGTGTGGTATGTGTAGCTTCTTTAATGACTAATGAATTGAGGCTTTTGATGGGATTATAGAGACTATACTTTGGTTCTGAAATTTTTGGGCTTTGATCCCAAATAAGTAGATCAACTTTTACATGAGGTATATGAAAAATTATGGGGTTTTTTTTAGACTAAATATCATAGGGTTGACTTTTACACGTGATCAACTTTTACATGAGTGCATACGGTAATAACCCACAGGACAAGTATCCCACAAACATTAGCTCAAACCATACCATGGCTGGTTAGAAATTTGAATTCAGTTTTTAATAACCCATCTTAAATTATTCTGCTCTCAGTAAAAGTGACCCTGAAGATGTGGGACGGTCATAAAAACTCAACTGGTTCACAAATGTCCCTTGGGGAAGGAAATCTGCTGTCTTTACAGGAAGTCTGGTCTATGTGTGACTCCATCCACAGCAATGTGGTTGGCTCTTTATTTGCTCCCTGGTCACCAGGCCACTCAGTTGTATCAAATCACCATGAGAAAGGCTAAGAAGAATAAAGCCTGCTTTAATTCAGGCCAAAGTGTCTATCACTAAAATCTGGGGACTGGTGCCAGAATTGGGAGACCTGTTACACAGAAACAGCCTGACACAGGCATACTCACCAAATCGTAACTTTCAGCCAAGGTCCTAGGCTCTTACATCACCATCTCAGGTTATGAGCTCTCCCACCAGCAAGACCGACCCACCAGAAGTCGTGGAACAGTGGTGTACACTCAGGAGGAGGTAGGCCTGGGAGTCTACAACATTGACTCCTGACCCCATGAAGTTTCATGACTTCAGGCCAACCATGGGCAAGGAAACCTCCTGCTGATTACCACCTACCACACCCCCAGCTCCCCCCTTAGCTGACGAAGTATGTATTGATGTTGAACACCACATGGAGGAAGCACTGAGGGTAACAAAGGCTGATCCTTCATTACTGCTGGATCAAAATGCTGCAACTCCCTATTCAACAGCACTGTGGGAGCAACAGCAGCACACGAACCCACAGCAACTCCAAGTTGACAGCTCACCACCACTTCTCAACATGAGAATAGGGGAAGACCATTCGGCCTGTCAAGTCTGCTCCGCTATTCAATACGACCAAAGCTGACCGTGGGCTTCAATTCCACTTTCCTGCCTGCTCCCCATAATCCCTCAATTCCCTGGGGGATCAAAAATCTGTCTATCCCAGCCTTAAGTGAATTCAATGATGGAGCATCCACAACCCTCTGGGGTAGAGACTTCAATAGATTTACTAACCTTTGAGTGTAGCAATTTCTTCTCATCTGTCCTAAGTTAATAATATTATAATAATAATAAATAGAGCCATTCAAGTGGGGGGAAAGAAATAGGAACCTGGTAGTGGTAGGGCACAGTATAATTAGGGGGATAGATACTGTTCTCTGAAGCCGTGAGTGTGAGTCCCAAAGGCTGTGTTGCCTGCCTGGTGCCAGGGTTAAGGACATCTCCTCAGGCCTGGAGAGGAGCTAGGAGTGGGAGGGAAGGGATCCAGTTACTGTCATCCACGTTGGTACCAACAACATTGATAGGACTAGAAAGGAGGTTCCGCCGAAAGAATTTGAACAGTTAGGAGCTAAATTCAAAAGTAGAACCTCCAAGGTAATAATCTCAGGATTACTACCTGAGCCACAGGCAAACTGGCATAGGGTAAATAAAGTCAAGGGCCAAGATTTTTCCTATGGCGGGTGGGCTGGGCGGGAGCAGATGGGGACAGGGGTGGAGCCAACCGCTGCCTGCAATTGGCTCCACGCCACCATTTTACGCGGGTGGGCCAATTAAGGCCCGCCCAGCATGATATGTGAGCAGTAGTGCTGAGCGCTCCTTGTGCAGGTGGGGGGGGGAGGCGGGAGAGTCAGGGCCAAGCGGAAGAGCACAGCAATCTCCCCGAGGCACGGAGCTGCCTCAGGGAGATTGAATGGATATTAAAACAATTAAATAAATGATTTAAAAATGTATTTAAACATGTACCCTTGTGTGACTGTGTCACATGAGTTGGGACATGTTTTTTAAATTTATGATAATTTATTTATTTACTTGTTAAAAGCTTCAGGAAACCTCATCCCGCTCGCGGATGAGGTTTCCTTAAAAGTGTGAAGGCCGCCTGGGCTTTTCGCCTGCCCGACAACCTCAAGGTTGGACGGGCAGCGTTCGCAAGTGCCTCAATTCATTTCTTAATGGCCTTAACAGGCAGTTTACATTTCGGCAGGTGTGCAGCCGACTCCAGGGCGCGCCCGCCGAACGAAATATCACGATGGTGTGCGATGACATCGGGACGCACGCCCAAAGTCATCGTGCATCATTTTACATGTCGGCGTGTCAGCCCCCTCCCGCACCCGCACGCCG
Organism: Cetorhinus maximus; assembly: GCF_964194155.1. Lineage (NCBI taxonomy): Eukaryota > Metazoa > Chordata > Chondrichthyes > Lamniformes > Cetorhinidae > Cetorhinus > Cetorhinus maximus. Next base: position 180,398,020 of record NC_135880.1, read on the forward strand.
ACGGAAAAAATCCTGCCCGAGGAGTTAAATGCGTGGCTCAAAGATTGGTGTGGGAGGAACGGGTTTCAGTTCATGGGGCACTGGCACCAGCGCTGGGGTAGAAGGGAGCTATTCCGGTGGGACAGGCTTCACCTGAATCGTGCTGGGACCAGTGTCCCGGCAAATCGAATCACTAGGAATGTAGAGATGGCTCTAAAATAAATAGAGGGGGGAAGGGTTATGGAGAGGGGATACGTAGGCTTACAAAGCAAAAGGATATGGCAGCATTGCAGGGCAGCTATTTAGGTAATGATACCCAGAATGTGATAGGAAAGGACAAAGTATCTAAACATAAAAAAACAGCAGCAAATAGGGTCATAGGGGAAAAAAATGATAAAAAGGCAAAATTAATGGCTCTTTACTTAAATGCACGTAGTATTCGGGACAAAATAAATGAATTAACGGCACAAATAGAGGTTAATGAGTATGATCTTACAGCCATGGCAGAGACAGGGGGCAGCATTTTCACCTCAGTGGGTGGGCGTGTGCCTGACCCACTCGAGCGCGAAATGACACGTGATGACGTGGCGAGCGTCCCAATGTCAATGCTCAGTCGCGCAATAATTCGGCTGGTGGGCGTGCAAGGGAATCGGCAGCGCGCCGGCCAACAATTAGAAGGCCTAGTAAGGCCGTGAAAGTATTAATTAACTTAAATTTTTCTCTGCCCGCCCAACCTTACGGTCGATGGGCGGGCGAAAAGACCAAGCGGCCTTTGCGCTTTTTAGGAAACCTCACCCACGGGCGGGATGAGGCTTCCAACAGCAAATAAAAATAAAATAAAAAATTTTACATCTCATTCATAACACGTCCCTGCTGATGTGACAGAGTCACATGAGGGGACATGTTTTTTAACATTTAAAAATTCTTTATTTTTATTTTTCAGAACTCCTCATCCCCCTGAGACAGCTCTGTGCCTCAGGGAGCTTTTTCAACGCGCATTCGCACGCATGCGCAACATTCGCCCTCCTCCCACCCCCCACACAGGCAGCACTGGCGCTGCAGCACGCGTTTCATGCTGGGGCGGGTCTTCTGCCCATGGTTACAAGGAGATCAAAGCTGGAAACTAAATACTCAGGGGTATGTGCCTTTTCAAAAGGACAGGCAGGAAGGAAAGGGTGGTTGGGTAGCCCTGTTAGTGCGAGATGGAATAAGTACGATAGCAAGATATGATCTTGAGTCAGAGAATGTAGAATTCACATGGGTGGAGGTAAGAAATAACAAGCGGAAAACGACACTGGTGAGAGTAGTCTATAGGCCCTCTAACGTTAGATATGTTGTAGGACAGAGAATAAATCAGGAGATAACAAGGGCACATAAAAAAGTCAGTACATTAATCATGGGTGACTTTAATCTTCAAGTAGATGGGAAAATCATATTGGCAGAGGTAGCCACGAGCAAGAATTCATAATGTGTACTAAGGACAGATTCCTAGGACAATATGTTGTGGATCCAACCAGGGATCAGGCTATTTTGGATCTGGTGATATATAATGAAGCAGATTTAATAAATGATCACAGTGTAAAAGATCCCGTAGGAAACAGTGACCATAATATGGTAGAATTTGGCATTCAGTTTGAGAGTGAGAAACTTGGATTGGAAACAACTGTGCTAAACTTAAATAAGGGTAATTACAAAGGAATGAGGGCAGAGTTGGCTGGAGTGGACTGGGAAAGGAATTTAGCAGAAAAGACGGTTCATGAACAATGGCAGATGTTTAAGAAAATAGATCATGACTCACAGCAAAGGTATATCCCAGTGAGGAACAAGGATTCTAGGAAGTGGATAAACCAACCATGGTTAACCAAGGAAGTTAAGGATAGTATCAAATTGAAAATAAAAACATACAATGTGGCAAAGATTAGTAGTAAGCCAGAGGATTGGCAAAGTTTTAAAAACCAACAGAAGATGAACAAAGAAATAAATGCCTTGCATCAGCCTTCATGTTAGAAGACACTAATAGCATTCCAAAAAATATGAAATAATCAAGGGGCAAAAGTGGGGAGGAAATAAATACAAAAACTATCACTTGAGAAAAAGTACTAGAGAAACTAATAGGACTAAAGGTCAATAAGTCCCCTGGACCTGTTGGGTTACATCATTATTAAAGGAAGTAGCTGCAGAGATAGTGGATACACTGGTGATAATCTTCCAAGAATCCTTAGTTTCTGGAAAAGTCCCAGAGGATTGGAAAACTGCTAATGTAACACCCTTATTCAAAAAGGGAGGGAGACAAAAAACAGGCAATTATAGACCAACTAGCTTAACATCCGTCATCGGGAAAATGTTAGTCTATTATAAAGGATGTAATAGCAGAGCATTTAGAAATGCATAATATAATCAAGCAGAGTCAGCATGGCTTCATGAAAGGGGAAATCATGCCTGAAAAATTTATTAGAATTATTTGAGGAGGGAACAAGCAAGGTAGATAAAGGGAAACCAGTAGATGTAATATATTTAGATTTCCAAAAGATGTTCGATAAGGTATGTCACATAAGGCTACTTAATAAGATAAGAGCCCATGGTGTTGGGTGTAGTATGTTAGCATGGATAGAGGATTGGCTAAATAATAGAAGACAGAGAGTTGAGATAAGGGGGGCATTTTCAGGATGGCAACCTGTAACTAGTGGAGTGCCACAGGGATCAGTGCTGGGGCCTCAATTATTTACAATATATATTAATGACTTAGATGAGAGAAATGAATGTACTATCGCCAAGTTTGCAGATGACACAAAAATAGGTGGGAAGGCAAGTGGTGAGGATGACACAGAGTTTACAGAGGGATATGGACAGGTTAAGTGAGTGGGCAAAAACTTGGCAGATGGAATATAATGTGGGAAAATGTGAGGTTTTGCACTTTGGCAGGAAGAATAGAGGAGCTGAATATTATTTAAATGGAGAAAGACTACAGGAAGCTGCAGCACGGAGGGATTTGGGGGTTTATGTGCATGAATCACAAAAAGCTAACATACAAGTTCAACAGGTAATAGGGAAGGCAAATGGAATGTTAGCCTTTATTTCAAAGGGAATGGAATGTAAAAATAGGGAAATCTTGATAAAACTATACAAGGCACTAATTAGACCACACCTAGAATACTGTGAACAGTTTTGATCCCCTGATCTAAGGAAAGATATACTGGCATTGGAGGCAGTCCAGAGAAGGTTCACTAGGTTGATTCCAGGTATGGAGGGATTTTCTTATGAGGAGAGGTTGAGTAGGTTGGACCTGTACATTGGAGTTTAGAAGAATGAGAGGCGACCATATTGAAACATATAAGATTCTTAGGGGGCTTGACAGGGTAGGTTCTGAGAGATTATTTCCCCTTGCGCGAGAGTCTAGGACCAGAGGGTATAATCTCAGAGTAAGGGGATGCCCATTTAATACAGAGATGAGGAGGAATTTCTTCTCTCAGAGGGTAGTTAATTTGTGGAATTCTTTACCGCAGAGAGCTGTAGAGGCTGGGTTAAGTATATTCAAGGCTGAGATAGACAGATTTTTAATCAGTAAGAGAATCAAAGATTATGGGGAAAAAGCAGGCAAGCGGAGTTGAAGATTATTAGATCAGCCACGATCTCATTGAATGGTGGAGCAGACTCGATGGGCCAAAAGCCTATTTCTGCTCCTATGCCATATGTTCTAAATCATCGGCCCCTTATCCTGTGACCATGTTCTAGATTCCACAGCCAGGGGAAACAACACCTCAGCATCTATCCTGCCAAACGCCTTCATAATCTTGAATGTTTCAATGAGATCACTTCTCATTCTTCTAAACTCCAGGGAATGTAGGCCCAATTTACTCGACCAAGGACAGCCCTTTCTCCCAGGAACCAGCCTAGTGAACCTTTGCTGTGCCACCTCCAGGCAAGTATATCCTTCCTTAAATATGGAGACCAAAACTACGCACAGTATTCAAGATGTGTCTCTCCAATGTCTTGTACAATTGTAGCAACAGTTCTTCATTCTTGTACTCCAATCCCCTTGCAATAAAGGCCAACATGCCATTTGGTTTCCAAATTTGCTTGCTGTACCTGCATAGTAACTTTGTGTTCTTTGAACAAATACACCCAAGTCTTTCTGAACTTCAGCATTTAAAAGTTTCACATTGTTTCAAAAATATTTCGAGGCCAGGGACCATCACGGTGCCCAGCACCGCTCGCTCGGTGTGAGTAAGTTGAGGGACCTGGTCGGGTCCTTCGACTTGGTGGACGTCTGGCGACATCTCCATCCTGATTCCAGTGTTTTCACTTTTGTGTCACCTGGAGTCGGAGCGTCCAGACTCGACCGTCTTTACGTTTTGAGGGCGTACGTGTCCTGTGTTCTGTCGGCTTCTGTGCGGCGGGTGCCGTGCACGGACCACCGTCTGGTGTGGGCGGAGCTCACTTCGTTCTGCGCTCGGGCGGGGTCCGCGTACTGGCCCTTTAACAACCTGCTGATGGAGGACAAGCGGTTCCTGGACTCGTTCCGTCATTTCTGGGCCAGCTGGAGAAGGAAGCGGGGAGGCTTCCCCTCCTTGAGGCTATGGTGGGACGTGGGCAAGACTCACGTCTGCGTTTTCTGTCAGGAGTACGCGAGGGGGTCGACAAAGAGGTGGAAATCCAGGGTCGAGGAGTTGGAGAAGGAGGTGCTCAACCTGGAGGTACGTCTCCGTCAGCCCGACGCGGACCCGGCCCTGTGGTCAGTGTACGATGAGAGGAAGGGCGGGACCTGCAACTCATCGGGTCCCGGGGTGTGTACATGAGGTCGCGGATCCGGTTCCTCAAGGACCTGGACTATGGCTCCCCCTTCTTCTACTTGCTGGAAAAAAGGCACGGGGTCCGTCAGCAGTTCCTTACGCTGCTGGCTGACGACGGATCCCTTGTCTCGGATCCGGAGGGCATCAGGGCCATTGCCTGAGACTGTTACACTGCCCTGTTCTCTCCGGATCCGTCCAGTGAGGATGCTTGCAGAGTTTTGTGGGAGGACCTGTCGCAGGTCGGCCCGGAGGGCGCCGGAAAGCTTGACTCCCCTATAAGTCTGGGGGAGCTGACCGGCGCCCTCGACGGTCTCTTCAGGGGCAAATCCCCGGGACTGGACGGGCTGACCGTGGAGTTCTTCAGGGCGTTCTGGGACGTCCTGGGGAGCGACTATGCGGGGATCCTGGGGGAGAGTATTGCTACCGGGGAGATGCCCTTTTCGTGGCGCAGGGCCCTGATTACCCTGCTGCCTAAGAAGGGGGGTGTCCGCCTGCTTAAAGATTGACGCCCGGAGTCCCTTCTCAGCACGGATTACAAGATCTTTGCCAGGGCAATGTCTTCTCACCTTGGCACATGATCCACCCTGACCATTCCTACACTGTCCTGGGCCACGTCATATTTGATAACATCCATCTGGCCTGGGACGTCATCCAGTTTTCCCAGAGGACTGGTCTGTTGAGCGACTTGCTGTCTCTTGACCAGGAGAAGGCGTTCGACAGGGTGCATCACGAATATTTATTCGGGACTCTGCGAGCGTTCGGGTTTGGGACACATTTTGTCGCCCGGATCCGACTTCTGTAAGATGCTGCAGAGTGTCTAGTGAAGGTTAACGGGTCCCTGATGGCGCCCCTTCTCTTTGGGAGGGGAGTGCGTCAGGGCTGCCCCCTGTCTGGCCAGTTGTATTCTATTTGCGTGGAGCCTTTCCTGCGCCTCTTGCGGAGGAGGTTGTCGGGATTGGTTCTGCGCCGGCCGGGCATCGGGGTGGTCCTTTTGGTTTACGCTGATGACGTGCTCTTCATGTTCACTGACCCGGCTGACCGGCGGAGGATGCGCGAGTGCCAGGAGGTCTACTCTGCCACGTCCTCTGCCAGGATCAACTGGGGCAAGTGTTCTGGACTTCCTGGTCAGCCCATGGCAGATGGATCCCCTACCCGTGGAGCTCAGGCCTTTCACTTGGAGCAGGACCAGCCTCCTCTACCTGGGGGTCCATCTCTGCCCTGCTGAGGGATCCTGGCCGGCGAACTGGCAGGAACTGGAGACGAAAGTCACCGCTCGCCTGCGTCGCTGGACGGGACTGCTCCAAGTGCTGTCTTACCGGGGTCGAGTTCTGGTCATAAACCAGCTGATCACCGCCGTGTTGTGGTACCAGCTGGTCACTTTGACCCCTCCCCTGGACTTTGTCAGAAAAATCCAGAGAATGCTCGTTGACTTCTTCTGGGACAAAAGGCTGCACTGGGTCGCTGCTGAGGTTCTGAGTCTCCCGCTTAGTCAGTCAGGTGCTGGTGTGCCTACGCACCCAGGTGGTGACTTTCCGCCATCAGGCCCTGCAGCGATACCTTTACATCGAGCCCCCTTCGAGATGGTGTACCCTGGTGGCGTATTTCTTCCGCCAGGTGCATGGCCTGAATTATGACCTGCAGCTCCGGTTTATAGAGCAGAGGGGCCTCGGTGGCTCCTTGCAGGCGTTGCTCGACTTTTACCAGGACCTGATCAATGTCTGGAACACGGTCGCCTCGCGACGCAGCTCTCCCCCGTCAGGATTAGCAGCTATCGTCAGAGAGCGGCTGCTCAGGAATCGGAACCTCTGCCCTTTTCAGTGGCTGCCGGAGTGACCAGGATCAGGGACATGCTGGGTGGCGGAGGAGTGGGCTGGATGATTCCACAGGAGTTGATGCATCGCGCGTGCCATTCAAGACCTTAGGACAGTCATGCTCGGCCCTGATGTTATACTGGGTCTCGAGGTGGCGCAGATGTGCGGTGGTCTTCCATCTGAGCGTTCCCCTGTTTAGACAGAATTCCACATTGGCCCCAAGCCCCGAACCCTCCCTCGGGAGCCGGTGCCCCGCAACCTGAGTCGCCTTGCGGAAATGCCCTCCGTGTCCTTTAGCACGGCACGGAGGAGTTTCCTGTACGGGCTGCTGCTGCACACCCTTCACTTCCTCGCCCTCGCCCGCCGCCCGGACACGCCCTGGCGTGCCTTGTTGACGTCCGGCAGCGGAGGTCCCCAGTGGGGGGCCCTCTACGGAATTATCCTTCCCTTTTTCATCGGGGACCTGGGGGTGGAGGGTGTTGCACATAACATGCGTCTTTTGCGGCTTTGTGGAGTCCGCGGACCACATGTATGTTGGTTGTTGTTGGGCTGCGTTCCCCTTTTTAGTTTCTTGAAAAACCTTTTACTGTTGTTTTGTTTGCATTTCGGCCCCACACTCCTGATCTACGGGCACCTGGTACAGAGGTGGGGTGGTGGGGGCGCCAGGAGGGAGGAGGGCCTTCTCGTGAACCTGCACCTGGGCCTGGCAAGTTGGCCATTAACAGGCCCAGGCAGCGGGCGATTGAGGGGGTCGTCCCCCCCGACTGTCTGCCCCTCTTCCGCGGATACATTTGCGGCCGGGTGTCCCTGGGGTGGGAGCACGCGGTGTCTGCCGGCAGCCTCGAGGCCTTCCATGCCCGGTGGGCACCGCGGGGACTGGGGTGTTTTATTGACCCCTTTAATCACATTTTGATTTAATGTTGGTAAGTTTCCTTTGCATTTTGTCGCTTGTTTTTGCAGTTTCCCTTTAAAGGGGCTGCTTTTTACTTTGTTCCCTGGTTTTGTTAATTTAGTTTGCTTGTTTTGTAACAAAAGACTCTCTGAACATCAGCATTTAAAAGTTTCACATTGCTTCAAAAACATTTTGCTTTACTATTCTTACAACCAAAGTGAATAACTTCACACTTCCCCGCATTATACCCCATCTGCCATTTTGCTGCCCAACTCACTTAATCTGTCTATGTCTCTATGCAGCTTCTTTGTCTCCTCTCCACAGTTTGCATTCCCACCTACCTATGTATCATCAGTAAACTTCGATAATTACTCTCTGTCGCTTCATTTCAGTCATAGATGAGGCCCCAGCACTGATCCTTGCGACACTCCACTAGTCACAGCCTGCCAATTTGGAAAATGCCCCATTTATCCCTAATCTCTGCTTTCTGTCAGTTAACCAATCCTCTATCCCTTCTAACATATCACCCCCAACTCCATGAGTCCATATCTTCTCGAGAGGCAACAAAGGTTGGCCAATACACTCACTACACGCTAAAGACATCCATATCCCTGGAATAAAAAACAAGGAGCCAAGGGCACATCCCTAAGGAACTTGAGGAAATGGTGCAAGGGTAGGAAGACAAACCGTTAGCAGAGAATCTCAGATTAAGCTCAGTTTGGCAAGGATAGAGCAAAGTGCGAGCAGTCCCACTGCACAGGGGGACAACAAAGAGACCATTCACAGAGCTATAAATCTTACTGGAATAGATAAAAAAAATGTAGATATGTAATGGGTAATTTACAAGCTAATTTCCTGAAAACACAAAAAAGATAAATATTGCTTGTTTCCCAACAATCTAAAATGGGACTATCTTTTCTCTCTGAGTGGGAGCTGATGTTTCTCTCAAAGCTTCCTCCAAGCAGGATGGTCTCACTACTCCCCAGGGCTCCCACTGGGGTCAATCATTTGGATCAGCTTTAAAAATCCAAAGACAGGCAGCTATGAAGAACTCAAACAGATGCTGCAACTTGCATTAATTACTAGCAAGCAAATAGCAAGCAACCTTGAATTAGGAACAGGAGGAGGCCATTCAGCCTCACAAGCCGGTTCTGCCATTAAATTGGATCTTTGTTGATCTGTACCTGCCTTGTTCCGCATCCCTTAATCCTCTTACCCAATAAAACATCTATCCATCTTGGTTTTGAAAACTTCAGTTGACTCCCAGCCTCAACAACTTTTTGGGGGAGAGAGTTCCAGATTTCCACTCCCCTTTGCGTGAAGAAGTGCTCTCTGACATCACCCCTGAACAGCCTGGCTCGAATTTTAAGATTCTTCCCCCGCCCCCAAACAGAGGAAATACTTTTGTTCCATTTTATATGGAACGAGTCCAATTGGGTCCGCGCCGCCATTTTAGGCGGACAGGCCAATTAAGGCCCGCCCAGCGTACTTCACGACTCCCGTGCACAGCGGGAGTGGGCAGGCGGCGGTGGGCGCGCTCAGGCTGCTGGGTCCAATGGCGACCCGGCGGCCTGTATAAAGGAAGGCCTGGCAACCTCGGAAAGGCTGCTCCCAATGGCTGGGTGAAGAGCTCCGCAGAGGGGCAATGGAGGTTATGCAAGTCTGGAGGGTAGGCCATCGGGGCAGGCCAGGCTGAAGGGTAGGCCACTGGGGCAGGCCAGGCCAGAGGGTAGGAGGAGGCCCCCCCACATGACAAAACGTGCCTGGGAGGAGGTGGCGGAGGTGGTGAGCTCCCGCGATGGGGTGCGGAGCACCTGGATCCAGTGTCGCAAGCGTTTCAACAACTTGTTGTGCTCTGGCAGGGTGAGGACAATGTTGGCATTGGTCACCTAACCCAGCAGGTCGGCTGACCCCCCTGCTGCCCACCCCCCCAAGTCTGAGTGCAGTGACTGCATTGGATCATTGACGGCATGTGTCCTTCGCTGGGTTGGCCAGCAGATATTGCCTATGCCGAGGTCACCCTGAGAGGGTGATGATGAGATGGGTTCCCCCCCAGGTTGCCCCCGCAGCATGTGTTACACTGAGTCCCACATGACCGGTTTGGGGGCAACCTGGAGGAGCTGCACCAGGCCCTGTGCTGGAATCCAGGACATGTCCAAGTCAGGGTGATGAGATGCGGGGAGGGGAGCTTCAAGGTGGCGTTGGCAATGAACCATCTTCTGCCCTCTGTGATCCACGTTTTTGTGCTTCCTTGCTATGGTAGGATATACCGTGTGGTGCCTAATGTGATGTAGACAGCATGTGGCCAAGAGGGGGGGGTGTGGGGAACAGGCTGAGTATCTTTATCTGAGTGTTCAACAGCAGCAGGGTAAGGAGGCTCTGGAACCCTGGTATGTCCCACTCTGGTTGGTGTGGGCCGTGCGTGAACAGAGCCCATGTACAATTTACACTGATCAATGCTCGTCTCTCATTTTCAGGAGAAGAACGTTCATAACCCGGCAGAGTGGGTGAGGACTGGCGGCGGCCAGGCGCAGATCGCCATTCTCAGCCGGTTTGAGCAGGAGGCCCTGGATTTGGAGAGGTGCCATGCACCCAGGTCCACTGGTGTCGGTGAGGCTGGGGTGCCATGGCCAGGTATTTATGACCAACAGTGAGGTCAGCATTGTTCTCCCAGCAGCTATAGCACTGCTGAATGTTAATTGATTTAATTTTGCAACATGGCTTGACCATTGCTTATGGAAGGATGAGCACATAATGATCCGGGGGACAGGGATGCACATTGACATTGTCTCCACGTTAACTGATCCACTGTCCTTGTTCTTCCTTTCAGCATCATTGGAGCAGGGCCGGGAGGAGGAGCAGCAGAGGCCCCCTCTCACACCTGAGGGGCCTGAAGTCTCACCAGCGTCACATCATCTCTGCCAGGCAGGCACCAGCGCAGATACTAGCATCTCGGTGGGAATTCAAACATCGGCTAGTGTCCCGGGGCACAGCGGTGAGGGCACTTCACAGTCGCTGGAGGAGCTGGCAGAGACAGAGAGTGCCCATGGTGCCAGCAGTCGAAGGACTGCAGGGGACCAGGCACATGCTCAGTCGGTGCCTGATGATGTCCCTTTGGAGTCGTCCACAATGCAGCAGCTGCAGGAAATGCGGCCGGGTGCGTGGGAGTATCTTGGGGAGATACATGAGGCTATACTTGGCTTGGTCTCTGTGGTGGAGGAGTCTACGCGGATGCTCACCGAAGCAATGAGCCACATGTCCGAGCGCCATGCGTCCTCCATGGAGAGAGTAGCGACTCTCATGGAGAGGCTCCTCCAGGAGACCCATCAGGGCTTCCTGGGGATGCGCTCAGACCAGCAAGCCCTCACATCGGCATTGACCTCGGCTGGTCAGTGCCAGTGTGGGAGATGGTCTGGGCACCAAGTTTACCAGCTCAGTGCCCACCCATCCACGGTGAGCAGGGAGGTCTGAAGCGACCTCACGTCGGCGCAGCAGCTGCCTATCATCTCTGCGGGCACCTCTCAGGGCACTCCGGGTGAGGGTAGCAACTCCTCCGCCCTTCTCCCAGTGACCATAGCATCCGGTGAGGCTGCGACAACTGGGGAGATGCCAGCTGTGGAACTGGCAGCTCCCTCCCAGGTGGGGCCAACACTGGCTCCATGGGCCAGAGGACGACCGCCAAGGTCATCAGGGCCAACAGGACAGCAGAGTCAGCAGGCTGGCTCAGATGCCACTCCCAGCGATGGGGCAGCACAAGATGCAGCACCCGGAAACAGAAACATAAGGCACCTTAGGCACACCACCGGTCTTTCACTGGTGCTTTTGTGTTGGCCTGAGATGAGGTCCTTATGATTTGCTTTGAATTGGAACACCCTTGTCATTTTGTTTCATTAAGTTTCTTTGCCTATGATATTAAATTCAGACATGTGACCATGGCTGAGGGTGCATCTGTCCTTCTGCAGGTGGATGGTTTCCAAAAATGTTAGCAGTGCTTTGTGGGACATTCAGCTTTATTAACAAGGCCCTTAGTTACTGTTCATAACCTGGCAGATTTGGCACTTAGGTATCGAGTATGGAGCCTACAGCTGAGGCTTGTCCTGGAAGTTCATCTGTGGTGTGCTAGCTGAAGGTTCCTCGGATTAAAGCCTCCCAGGTGACCCTGCCTCCCTGGAGTATGCCCGGGTCAGCGTCTACCCCCTCAGCATTTTCCTGTGCGTGCTCAACCTCAGACTCACTGCTGGACTCATCATGTGCAGCACAGCCACTGCGTCAACATCTTCATCGTCCACTGTGTCCCCCCTTTCCAGGGCAAGATTGTGGAGAGCGCAGCATGCAACCACTATCACCGAGACACGATCTAGGGGGTACTGGAGTGCACCCCCTGAGCGGTCCAGGCATCGGAAGCGCATCCTGAGAAGACCGATGGTTCTCTCCACCACAGCCCTTGTGGTGCCGTGGCTCCTATTGTACCACTGCTCAGCTTCTGTTCTTGGATGGCGGAGAGGCATCATGAGCCACCTTCTGAGGGAATAGCCCTTGTCACCCAGCAGCCATCCATCAAGCCGGGCTGGAGCACTGAAGAGCCTCGGCACCTGGGAGTGTCTGAGGATGTAGGCGTCGTGGGAGCTGCCTGGGTACCTTGCACAGACTTGTAGAATCAGCATCCTGTGATCACACACTATCTGCATGTTCATGGAGTGGAAGCCCTTCCTGTTGATAAAAGCCCTGGGCTCACCCACTGGCACCTTGATGGCCACATGTGTGCAGCTGATTACACCCTGGACGCGGGGGAAGCCAGCAATGGCCGTGAAGCCTCTGGCTCGCTCAGTCTGACTTGCCTGGTTCCAACGGAAGTGGATGAAGGTCAATGCCTGTCTGAACAGAGCGTCTGTAACCTGCTTGACACAAGTGTGGACAGCTGATTGGGAGACACCGCAAAGATCATCCACCGACCCCTGGAAGGAGCCAGAGGCATAGAAGTTGAGGGCAGCTGTGACCTTCAGAGCCACTGGCATGGGGTGTCCACCCACACAGTTAGCGAAGATCTCAGACCCAATCATCTGACAGATATAGTTGACTGTCTCCCTTGAGAGACGGAGCCCCCTTCGGCACTGAACCTCAGACATATTGAGGTAGCTTCTTCGCTGCCTGTGTACCCTGGCAGCAGGATAGTGGCGTCTTCTGCAGCCCCTTCCGCCTTGGTCCACCTCTTGGCCCTGCACCCCTTGTGCCTGCGCCTGTCCTCCCAAAGGTGGCTCCCCTGGAGGCTGAATGTGGACTCCTGGCCTCCTCCCCCTTCTAGCCCTCCCTTCCTCCTCAGAGGAGCTGCCTCCAGTGGATGGTTCAGCTCCCATTCCCAGGCTAAGGGAAGGCTTCCTGAAACCTGCAGGCCTAGAAAAGGTTACTCACTGCAGAGTGCTGACCTGAAGGTTAAGAGTCCAGACCAAGCAGCTGGAATACGCTTTGAAGTACTGCAGATCACACAGGCAAGTATCAATAACTTTGAAAAATAAATACATGACAGTGCACACTCCCGACCCCAGTGAGGCCTCTTATCCCACCTGTGGGTGAGGTTTATACAAATGTGTCCTACCTGCCTGCCCATTGCGCCCGTGCGCTGACCCAAAGTTTGCACGGGCACCGAAAAATCGGTGTTGATTGGTGAGTCAAGGTGGCCTGTTAATTAATGCCAGGCATGCAGCGGATATCATCGCCCACCCGCCCAATGAAATATCGCTCGGGACGCTCGCCCAACATCACCATGCATCATTTTACGTGCAGATGTTAGGCCAATGGGAAAATCTCTTAATTACGTATTCCTTTCTCCCTTGTGTTTATCCTCTTAAATGTATCTATACATATGTCAGGGTAAAGTTTTGAATTCCCTATTGAATTTATTAATCTTTATCTAATGCATTCCTGAGATGTGGACATCACTGGCTATCCTGAATTGCCCTTCTTCAGAGGGCATTTAAGAGTCAACCACATTGGAGTCACATGTAGACCAGAGGCCAGACCAGGTAAGGACAGCAGATCCTTCCCTAAATGGATTTTTACAACTAATTGATTTAAAATCACCATCTCCTGTGGTGGGATTTGAACCCAGGTTTCTGGATTACTAGTCCAGCAACAATACCACTATGCCATTGCCTCCCCCTAGTTTTGGGCATTTCCACAATAAGCATGAATCCATGTCGAATATGAAGATAGGTAATTCACTAACCTACCTTGAGCAGTCATAAACCTTCAGGTATCAAAATAAGTAAACATTCTCTTTAGTGAACTTCCAATCTATCATATCTAAGGGATGGCCAATGTTACAGCACTGTTTAAAAATAGGGGAAAGGGATAAACCAGGTAAATATGAACTAGATTGCCTTGCATCAGTAGCAAGGGACCAACGAATCATATAGCAGAGAAAGAGGCCATTCAGTTCATTGAGCCCGTACCAGCTCTTTGAAAGGGTGCAACATTGCGGTGGAATGGCTGTTTTGTAAATGTTATATCATAGTTTATGTAAGACGCAATATTTTTTATTTGACATTTCTATTCAGTGTTTCTGTTTAGTATAAAATAATTTACATCAGAATCTTCATGGACCCTAAATTAGCTTTTCGCTGTGAGAAATGCCAATAACTTTTGCCACTCAAGGTATTGAGGGACATGGAACCAAGGTAGATGCATAAAGTTAGAATACAGATCAGCCATGATCTCATTGAATGGCAGAACAGGCTTGAGGGGCTGAATGGCCTCCTCCTGTTTTCTATGCTGCTACTGGGCTTTGTAGCTTGAACAGTAATTGGGGAAACTTTGATTTAGCTGTTCACTATTCTGGACTTATTGTGTGCTGCAAATATTTGAATATAAAATTCTGGGCCACAATACACTCGTGATGTCTTCCAATATCTTCACTATGAAGACATCAATAGTATTACTATCTGCCAAAAAAACATTTACTTTGAGATATTTTCTAAGTTACTCATTGACTATTAAATTATGTGAACAATTAAACTGCTACTGAAAGCAGCCAACAGATAATAAATAGCAGATTAGGAATTTTAGTCATGGTTATAACGCATGACATTTGTAACAGATGAGGCATTTCAGGCAATGATGATGTGACAATTATCAACGTGGACATCATTTGTTTTGGTGGGAAAAACTACAGACAAAAGAGAAAGTAGCACTGTGATAAGATAATAGTGAAAAGAAGAAGCTGCTCTTTGTTATTCATTGTGCTCTCATTAATAATCATGCCAAAATTGTCAACCTCCATAATTTAACCTTTTCAAAACCCCCAACAGATGTAATCCATAACTGACAGATATAAAGAAACAATTAGGTTAATCAGTTACTTGCATGCGCTTTGTTAAATGTTTCAGAAACAACTCGTATGTGAAAACCTCCAGTAACACTCTTGCGATTCACATACCATTTTAAATTGCAAAAGGAAAGTTGTGAATTCAAGTGGTTCACTCCAGCTAAACTTGCCCCACATTTGAGAATTATGTCAACGAATTGCTTTGGAACAAACCATGAAATGATCTCCAATTCTTTGACGTTCAATGTTAGGCACGCTAAATATCAAGGGCCAGCATTCTTCCGCGTGCAGCACCTTTTATTCTGACTAAGCTTTTGATTTCACCATGTTTTAATTTATTAATACATGTTACTTTTAAAAAACAGAAACAGGCCATTCAGCCCAACTGGTCTGTGCTGGTGTTAATGGTCAACACAAGCTTCCTCCCAACCCTCTTCATCTCACTGTATCAGCATATCCCTCTATTTCTTTTTGTCCCATGTGCTTATCCAGTTTCCCCTTAAATGTTTCAATGCTATTCAACCACTCCCTGTGGGAGCGAGTTCCACATTCTCACCACTCTCTGTGTAAAGAAGTTTCTCCTGAATTCCTGAAATTGATTGGATTTATTAGTGACTACCTTATATTGATGGCTCCTAGTTTGGACGCCCCCAGAAGTGGAAACACTTATTTGTGTCCTTACATCATTTTAAAGACCTCTATCAGGTCACCTGTCGGTCTTCTCTTTCTCGAGTAAATAGTAACAGCCTGTTCAGTTTTTCCTGAGAGTTATAACCTCTCAGTGCTGGTATCATTCTTAAGTCATGAATCATAGAATGATATAACGCAGGAAGAGGCCGCTCGGCCCATCTTTACTATTTTTCCCATAGGAAGGATTTGAAGTTTACAGCTTTTTTAAAAACATTTTTAAATACGCTCATAACTTTAGGAAAGCGGTTTATATACTAAAAGGGAAGCTGTTTTCCCTCATGGTCTAAACAATAAACAATTTGTTAGCATGTCTGGGCAATCAAAAACACCTCACATCCATTCTTTTGGAAAACTCTTTGATCCCTATCTACCTGTGGACTGGTACAGACACAACTTTACGATATAGAGAATGGCTATCGTGTTTGTTAAACAGGGACATCAAGGAAGTAAATGATTTAGTCAGTCTGATTTTTTGGAGGAAGGATAAACATCAGCACAGTTATCATTCGGTTCATCAGTGCAGAGAGGTTGAACACGTTGTTTAACTTATGTCATGAAAATATAAAAATTTTCATAATATTACTGTGATTTATTGTCAAGGTAGATTAATAGTGGGGTTTGGACTAGTTTCTCTGGCTGGGATTTTCTGGCCCCCTTGTGGGTGGGACCCCCTGTGGGTGAGGCGACACCCCAGCCAGAAGTCCATTGACTTGTGGCGGGACCGGACGATCTCGGAGGCGGGCGGGCGTGGAAAACCCCGCTCTCTGTCTGGACGTGTGTGTAGGGGTTTTAATTGAATTGCAAATAGCTAATCTGGAGCTTTTGAATTATCGAAAGAGAAGCGAGTTTAAAATGCTACATATGTAAACATGGCTGAAGTTTTAGAAGGTGAGGCGTGAGGAACATTTGCATTTTTAGATAAAGCAGAGTCATAAATTTCAAAGGGATGGTAACGTGTTACACCGAGCCAACAGAGACTAAGCCAAACAGTGGGCAGAACTTTCAGGTAAGCGGATGGCCGCGATTGGTGGGTCCGGGAGTGGCCGGGGAATGGACTGCTGACTGCGATCGGCCCCCGACCACGATTTCACACTGGCTGGACAATTAACGGCCAGCCAGCATGGAAGGCGCACTGAAAATTCTGCCCGGTGTGTTTGTTTTTTCCAAATATTACTGATAATATGAGTACTATGAAAGATTTATTTTATGGAGAAAGTAAAGATGCAAAGGCATATTGGAACAATGGAACTTACTTTTAAAAGGGGGGAAACCTGTCTAAAGGAGATGAGGTTATGTGTAAGGAGAAGGAATTCTAAGATCTAACAAGTGTGAAAAGCCTCCAGCTCATTGTGAATACCACTGTCCACTGTATTGTGTGCTTTGCCTAGGTCTGTTGAAATCTATGTTGTTTTGTTGTTGCCTTAACGGAGGTGTAACTGGGAGACAGATTAGTTAGGGGAGTTAGGAGTTATTATAGTAGTAAGTTATAGACCCATGTATGTGCTTAAAATCTTTTCTTCCATTAATAAATGTTTAATTTAGTTTTGTAAAAAACCTTTAAGCCTCGGTGGACTTACTACTACTGAATTCAAGGCATACGTCCTAAAATAAAAATACAAATTTCAAAATAGTTGTGGCAGTTGTTTCAAGTTTCCCTCTGGGATTTGAGCAGCTCATCATTTTCCATCCAGTACGCCATAACACTCAAGGAAGGGAACCCAGGGATATAGGGAAGTACAGCATACTCTTTATTTTTGTAATAGATGCTGATGGATTGTGCTGATTGAATCTGATCATAACTATTGTTCTGTATGTTCATGAGGCAGGAAATAAAGCAGTTTAATGATTCTTGTCAAACCTTGACCCATCAAGTGTTTGCTCATCCTGTCTTTGGAGAGATTGTGGTCCAGGTCACAAGGGAACACTACCGTTCCATTCACTGGGTTATTTCATTACGCAAGTAGATACAGGGCAGGGTGCATGAACTCACATTAAAGAAAGATGCTAGGTCTATTTAACAGGTGTGACTATTGTCATTGAACTTAAGCACGCATTTGTGAAAGAAGCCACATATGTACATGACAACAATCCACAAATTTAAACCACAATTTACAGAAATAATTTCAAATCCAACATTTTCAGAACCGCAATTTCTGTGGATTGCGCTGTAGAGCTGTTTGAATCATAGCTTTTTAAAAAAACTTATTTGCTTACAGGATGTGAGCATCACTGGTTAGGCCAGCATTTATTGCCCACCCCTAATTGCCCTTGACAAGGTGTTGGTGAGCTGCCTTCTTGAACCACTGCAGTCCATCTGGTGTAGGTACCACTCAGTGCTGTTAGGAAGACTTGCTGAGGGGACTTGACAGGGTAGATGTGGAAAGGATATTTCCTCTTGTGGGAGAATCTCGAACTTGGGGCCACTGTTTCAAAATAAGAGGTCGGCCGTTTAGGGCAGAGATGAGGCGAAATGTTTTCTTTCCGAGGGTTGTGGGACTTTGGAACTCACTTCCTGAAAAGGTGGTCAAGGCAGAGTCCTTGAACATCTTTAAGACAGAGGTAGATAGGTTCTTGACAAGCAAGAGAAGGGTGAAAGGTTATCAGGGGTAGGCAGGAATGTGGAGTTGAGGTTACAATCAGATCAGCCATGATTTTATTGAATGGCGGAGCAGGCTCGAGGGGCCAAGTGGCCTACTCCTGCTCCTAATTTGTATATTTGTACATTCATATGTAGGAAGGGAGTTCCAGGATTTTGACCTAGCAACAAAGAAGTATTATGGACAGAAGGGGGTCAGTCCAAATAGCCCTTATTTTGCTCTTACCACCTGTCCATAAGCAGAAGGTGTTTTGAATTGTTTGTTTTAGAATAGGGGCTGGCATATTTCCCAACCCCTCAATTTTTGTGTGATCTGATTTCTACTAATAACCCCACAGCAAACTCCAATTAGGATGAACTGAGAAGTTCACGTTCAAGAAGACATTCGAGAAGACACATTCAAAAAAACCACAAAAAGGAGTGTCCACAACTTCCCACTCCATATTCTTACAGTAAAGGGAGGGATAGAGAAAAGGAGGTGGGAGGCTAAGGAGGTTATCCAGTACAAGGACCACAGAGAAAATGAGTATTGGTTCACATGAGTTCCAGAGTCCAGAATCAGAGTCCAGTGAGGAATTCTTTCACAGAGGTCAGCTGGCTGAAGACTGGTGTTGTAAGATTCGTTTTTCTGTTGGTGTTGATGTTCCAAGATGAAATAGGCACATAGAGATTGAATCAGTTCTGTAGATGATAGTACAAAACCCTCCAGCAGAATCAGGTAAGATGGGCCAGCTGTCCAACTTGGCCAGAGCTTGCGTCTGTGTGGCCTTCTAGTCAGATGTGAAACAGCAGACTGGGGTATGCAGTTCAGAGAGTAATATTAACTTGTTCAGCAAGCCAGTCTTAGGTCATGTGACCTTGCTTCTCCACAATGACTTCAATACAGGGTGTTTATCCAGCATCTAGGATTTGACTTTCTGTCCAGGACTGATAATGTCTCAGCCATTATAGGTTGAAAAGGGGTGTCACTAGTTGAGGGTCTGGTGATGGGAAGTCATTGTCTCCACAGACTCACTGACTCTACTAACAAGCTTGGCTTATCAAATGCAAATGGCCAGGTGTGAGACTTAGAGAAAAACCTGCAGATGGTGGTGTTCCCATACATTTGTTGCCCTTGTCCTTCTAAGTGGTAGAGGCTGCGGATTTGAAAGGAACTGTTGAAGGAGCCTTGGTGAGTTGCTGCAGTGCATCTTGTAGATGGCACACACTGCTGCTTCTATGCATCGATGATGGAGAGACTGAATTTTTAGGTGGTGGATCGGGCGCCAATCAAGCAGGCTGCTTTGTCCTGGATAGTGTTGAGCTTCTTGAATGTTGTTGAAGCTGCACTCATCCGGGCAAATGGAGAATATTCCATCACATTCCTGACATGTGCCTTGTAGATGGTGGACAGGCTTTGGACAGTCAGGAGGTGAGTTACTCGTTGCAGAATTCCTAGGCTATCACCTGCTCTTGTAGACACAGCATTGTTAGGAACAATGTATAGTTTTAATTTTAATTTATATTTTGCATTTGGGTGTTAAGAAATGTGAAACCTGGTTTTAGTTTCATTTAGCGGTTTTAGTGAGCTGGGTGCTGGAA
The DNA here is from genome assembly GCF_964194155.1 of Cetorhinus maximus. Classification (NCBI taxonomy): domain Eukaryota; kingdom Metazoa; phylum Chordata; class Chondrichthyes; order Lamniformes; family Cetorhinidae; genus Cetorhinus; species Cetorhinus maximus. The sequence goes on from NC_135880.1 coordinate 180,417,680, forward strand.
ATGTGGAATCCTGTTTATATACATGCATTTTTAATAAGGTTTTACAACTTCTGAAGTGAAAAGATGGGTTACCAAGGGATCGTTTAGTGAAGTTAAAAAAATAAAGTAGAAAAAAACTGTGCTGTTGCCTTGCGACAGGGATCCAGAGAGACAGGGAAACACAGAAGGATGGTCAGTTAGGGTGTGTATACCAGAGAGAGCAGGCAGAGAGTCTCATCTCTCTAATAAGAAATCCTGCTAGCCTGCTGGGGAACTGAGTTGAGGGAACTTATGTGTTTTCTCCGAAGTTGAAGTAATAGTCAGTTTAGATTGCTGTTTTCAGGTGTCTCAGGGAGAGATACCAACTGAAGAAAAACATCTACTGAATGCTCAGCAGTCGGCCAGAAGAAAACTGTTTGAAACTGAGCTAACCCAAGCAGGAAATCTCAGTGTTACGACAGTGGTAAATCTTTACTGGGGTTTTGTGTCTGTAAGGGTTGTTGGGATAAAAGGAATAGTGCAAGTTTGAATCATTTTCTGGTATCTGTATTGAAATCTTTCTAACCTTTGTGTCTAGTGTAACATCGTCCATTTTTCTCTTGTGTAATAAAAAAGTTTTATTCTTTGTTAACAATACTCTGGCAGACTCTTGTGAATGTGTTCAGTAACTGACTGCCACCGTTTCTAAAAGAAAACAAAGTTAGGATCTACCAAGCCAGGTTTCAACCTGGGATCTGACTTGTCAAGTTTTAACATCAGCTCCGATCATAACAAAGTGGGGGCTCTTGTGGGATTGAAAATCCTTGAATTTCGATGGGATCTGTCAATCCTTAAAGAAACAAGTACCTGGAGGTACTGGGCATAGGAACAAGATTTGCTGTGAGGTATATTACACAGGTTGGAATTCAAAAATGGCATTAACACTAGGACTTTTCGGGGAGTAGAAGATGTAACAGTAGATTATTTGAAACCCTTGACTAAGGCTAAACTGAGACAGTTGGCAGATAAATTGAAGGTAGAAATAAAAGCAGGATTTCATAAGAATGATATGATCAAAGTAATTACCCAGCATTTAGATTTAAAAGAGGAGACAACTGAAATTGGTGTGTCACAGCTGGAGTTAGCGAAAATTCATTTGCGAATGAAGCAGCTTGAGAAAGAAAAAGATTTTTTTTAAAAACTTGAATTGGAGGAAAACGAGAGAAAGAGAAATGAAAAAAACTTGAATCAGGAAGGAGAAAGAGAAAGAAATGGAAATGAAAAAGCTTGAATTGGAAGAAGAGGAGAAAGGAAAAGAAAAAAGATTGAAAGAAGCAGAAATACAAAATCTTAAACTTGAGTTTCAAAGAGAGAAAGAAATCAGACAACATGCCATGGCTAGAGAAAAGCTTAGAATAAAGGAAGAAGGAGGAGAGAGTAATTCAAAGGATGGTCCTGATTCCACTGAGGAGTTTGGTTTAACCAAAAATCTTTGTTTAGTGCCTAAATTTACAAAGGATGGAGTTGAAAGATATTTCATCTCATTTGAGAAGATAGCTGGGAAGTTGAAGTGGCCAAAAGATACTTGGACCTTAATGTTACAAAGTGCCCTGTCAGGTACAGCTATGAATGTGTACACTAGTCTGTCAAAGAAACAGTCAGCAGACTATGAAGCAGTTAAAAGGGCAATGGTCAATGCTTATGCACTTGTCCCTGAAGCTTATCAATTAAAGTTTAAGACCATAAGAAAAAAACCTAATCAGACATTTGTAGAATTTGCAACAGAAAAAGAAATGTTATGGGATCAGTGCTTTTGATCACCGAAGTTAGAGAAAACTTTTGAGAACATGAGGGAAATCATGATAATTGATCAATTCTGAAATAGTATTCCAGTAACCATTAAGACTTATTTAGATGAGCTTCAGGTATCAACACTACGAGAATGAAACTGGGGGAAATAGAAAATCTGTGGATGGAAAAGGTACTTGTTCTAAGGAACAAACAGAAGGACACCAAAATAATAAAGGAGATAGGCTAGAACCTAAAAGTGATGTAAAGAAAATCATATGCTTCCAATGTAATAAGACTGGACACACTAAAACTAATTGCTGGAAATTAAATGGGAGACCCAGTGCAGTAGTAGGAACGCTTAAGGAATCCTGATAAAAGGTTGTACCAGGAATGGAAATGGGTATTAAAATCGTAACAGTGGTACAGGTGAAACGTGATCCCTCGGAACCTACTAGGAAGGAGTATAGAAGGAGTATAGCTCAGTCTAGTCAAGAAAATTCTTCCCCAATTGCTGCTAAAGAGAGTCAAACTACCGGAGGCTCTGGGTGTTTTCTCTCGAAGAGTGAGGTGTTCCCTTACTCCTCCAAGCAAATAAGTAATCCAATTATAGAGGAGGGGTATTCTCTTACTCTTCTAATAAAGGAGGCAAACCAATAAAGATATTGAGAGAACAAAAACAGAATTACCTGGAAAAACTCAGCAGGTCTGGCAGCATCGGTGGAGAAGAAAAGAGTTGACGTTTCGAGTCCTCATGACCCTTCAACAGAACTGAGTAATATTAGGAAAGGGGTGAAATATAAGCTGGTTTAAGGTGGGGGGGGAGGGGGGGGGGGGGAAGAGAAGTTGGGGGGGCGGTGGTTGCAGGGAAAAGCAAGCAGTGATAGGAACAGATAATCAAAAGATGTCACAGACAAAGGAACAAAGAGGTGTTGAAGGTGGTGATATTATCTAAACGAATGTGCTAATTAAGAATGGATGGCAGGACACTCAAGGTACAGCTCTAGTGGGGGTGGGGTGGAAAGACTAACAGGGCATTACAGGTATAGATTTAAAAATAATGGAAATAGGTGGGAAAAGAAAAATCTATATAAATTATTGGAAAAAACAAAAGGGAGGGGGAAGAAACGGAAAGGGGGTGGGGATGGACGAGGGAGTTCAAGATCTAAAGTTATTGAATTCAATATTCAGTCCGGAAGGCTGTAAAGTGCCTAGTCGGAAGATGAGGTGCTGTTCCTCCAGTTTGCGTTGGGCTTCACTGGAACAATGCAGCAAGCCAAGGACAGACATGTCGGCAAGAGAGCAGGGTGGAGTGTTAAAATGGCAAGCGACAGGGAGGTCTGGGTCGTTCTTGCGGACAGACCGAAGGTGTTCTGCAAAGCGGTCGCCCAGTTTACGTTTGGTCTCTCCAATGTAGAGGAGACCGCATTGGGAGCAACGAATGCAGTAGACTAATTTAGGGGAAATGCAAATGAAATGCTGCTTCACTTGAAAGTAGTGTTTGGGCCCTTGGACGGTGAGGAGAGAGGAAGTGGAAGGGCAGGTGTTGCATCTTCTGCGTGGGCATGGGAAGGTGCCATAGGTGGGGGTTGAGGAGTAGGGGGTGATGGAGGGAACGATCCCTACGGAATGCCACCAGGTGGGGTGAAGGGAAGATGTGTTTGGTGGTGGCATCATGCTGCAGTTGGCGGAAATGGCGGAGGATGATCCTTTGAATGCGGAGGCTGGTGGGGTGATAAGTGAGGACAAGGAGGACCCTATCATGTTTCTGGGAGGGAGGAGAAGGCGTGAGGGCGGATGCGCGGGAGATGGGCCGGACACGGTTGAGGGCCCTGTCAACTACCATGGGTGGAAAACCTCGGTGAAGGAAGAAGGAGGACATGTCAGAGGAACTGTTTTTGAAGGTAGCATCAGCAGAACAGATGCGACGGAGGCGAAGGAACTGAGAGAATGGGATGGAGTTCTTACAGGAAGTGGGGTGTGAGGAGCTGTAGTCGAGGTAGCTGTGGGAGTCAGTAGGCTTGTAATGGATATTGGTGGACAGTCTATCACCAGAAATTGAGACAGAGAGGTCAAGGAAGGGAAGGGAAGGGAAGTGTCAGAGATGGACCAAGCTATTGAGAGACACTGGAGCAAGTCAGTCACTGATGCTGGCTGATGATACAATTTGCCTTTCAGAGGGGCAAATGAAGGAAAAAATATTAATTGGAAGTATACATGGAGGTTATAAACTCATTCCATTATATAGAGTTGGATTAAAGAGTGACTTAGTAAGTGGAGAGATTGCAGTTGGAGCAGTGCATCAAATCCCTATAGAAGGAATGTGATTTTATCTTGGGAAATGGCCTGGCTGACTCAAAAATATTAGCCTCACTGAGGGTGCTGGAACAACCAGTGGAAGTGAAAGAAACTGAGATGCTACGGAGGAACGTCCTGGATTGTTTCCTGACTGTGTTGTGATTAGATCTCAGGCCCTAAACATTAGAGAGGAAGAGTAAAAAGCTATACAAAAGGGAGATGCTGTAGAAATTCAGCTATCGGACAATATTTTCAAAAACTTAAGTAAAAACGAGGAAGGTAGAGAGAATGAGGCTGACATGTTTAGTCCATCTTCTTTAGTAGAAATGCAACAGGCTGATCCTGAGTTGAGAGAGCTGTATCAAACAATGTGTTCAGTAACTGACCTCCATGGTTTCTAAAGTAAAACAAAGTTAGGATCTACCAAGCCAGGTTTCTGTGGGATCTGACTTGTCCAATATTAACATCAGCTGGGATCTTAACAGTATTTATATGGCTAGTCCAGTTCATTTTCTGGTCAATGGTAGCCCAAAGGATGTTGATAGTGGGGGATTCAGCAATAGTAATGCCATTAAATGTCAAAGGCAGATGATTAGATACTCTCTTCTGGGACATGGTCACTCCCAGCACTTGTGTGGTGCAAACGTTACTTGCAACTTATCAGCCCAAGTCCGAATGTTGTCCAGGACTTGCTGCATTTGGACATGGACTGCTTCAGTATTTGAGGAGTCGTGAATGGTGCTGAACATTGTGCAATCATCAGCGAACATCCCCACTTCTGACCTTATGATGGAAGGAAGGTCACTGGTGAGGCAGCTGAAGATGTTTGTCCTAGGACACTACCCTGAGAAACTCCTGCAGTGATGTCCTAGAGCTGGGATGATTGACTTCCAACAACCACAACCATCTTCCTTTGTGCTAGGTATGACTCCAGCCACTGGAGAATTCACCCCCTGATTCACCATTGACTTCAGTTTAGCTAGGGCTCCTTGATGCCACACTCAAGTCAAATGCTGCCTTGATGTCAAGGGCAGTTAGTCTCACCTCACCTCTGGAGTTCAGCTCTTTTTCCATGTTTGGACCAAGGTTGTAATGAGGTCAGCAGCTGAGCAGCCCTGGTGGAACCCAAACTGAGGATCAGTGAGCAGGTTATTGCTGCATTTGTCGTTGACGTTACAACATGCTCATTATAAATGTACGTTCAATATATTCTGCCATTTGTTTGCGACGGGTAATGTGCGTTTTTTTTAAGTTAGAGCACACTTCTACCAAATCTTGCCTTTACGCTGTCTGTTTCAGAATGTACATATTCGATTGAAACAACATTATATTACTCTGAGCTATGTCAAACTGCGAGAGAAAATTCACAATTTAGTTTTGAACAGAAACACATCCAGATTAAAAAAATGAGCCGGGCAGATAAAAATAACTGGAGCAGCTGAGCACAGCAAGTCGATTATACAAGCAAGTCGTTTTGAGATGACTGACTATATAGGCTGCATGAATCAGGAGGTTTATGAACAATGGTCACTTTGTGCAGAGCTTGCACTCAGACCTACCTACAGTGTGTCTGGCACCTGCCTTTTCACATGGGGAGGGGTATGGGGTGGTGTACAGTTGATAAGTCGGAGCAATATTTGGCTTCAAGCATGCTATTATACACAGAGCTACAAAATTCTAATGACAAAATAGCCTGTAATTTCTATATTCATGTGTTTAACTTTAACCTAAACATTGTATCTGCTTCTTAAATGAACTTTATCGTCCCAACCCTCAGTTACAGGATTCCTACAGAATTTTCCATTTGGAATGCTGGACTATGCCAGAATCGAAAGTTTCATGATTACTTGCTAGGTGGGAAGTATGTTAGTTATTCTTTTTTGATATAATCTTATTTTAGGTAAGAGACTTGCATTTCCACAACATCTTTCACAACCTCAGGATGTCCCAAAGCATTTCACAGCCAAAGAAGTGCTTTTAGAAGTGTCGTCACTGGTGGAATGTAGGGCACGAGGCTGCCAATTTGTACACAGCAAGATTCCAGAAACAGCAAAGTAATAATGACCAGATAATCTGTTTTATTGATGTTGGTGGAGGGGTTAATTTCAGACACAGGACACAGCAGAGGAGGCTCCTGCTCTTCTTTGGATAGTGGTCATGGAATCTCCTGTGTCCAAATGAGAGAGCGTCAGTTTAATGTCTCATCTAAAAGACGGCACCTCCAATGGTGCAGTACCCCCTCAGTACTGGCACCAGATGTTCTGCTCAGGTCTCTGGAGTGGAAAAATTGAACAGAGTACATCTGGGAACTAAGGATTTATAAATATCAAGTTGTAACATAGCAGCTGAAATTTCCTTAGAAATGCTTTTACCACTCAATATAATTGACTATTAGTTTGTTATTTATCTTTACAGCAAGTATAGAATCATAAAATCTTACATTACAGAAGGAGGCTGTTTGGCCCATTGTGCCTGCGCCAGTTCTTTGGAAGAGCTATCCAATTAATCCCATTTGCCCTGCTCTTCCCTATAGCCATGCAAACTTCTCCCCTTCAAGAATTCATCCAATTTCCTTCAGAAAGTTGCTAACGAATATGCTTCCACCACCCTTTCAAGCACACCATCCCGAATCAGAGCAACTCACTGTGGAAAATAATTTCTCCTTATCTTTTCTTCTGGTTCTTTTACCAATTATCTTAAATTTGTGTCCTCTGGTTGCTGACCCTCCTGGAAACACTTCTCCTCTTTACTTCTTGATGATCTGTAGTAATATCTATTTGTTAACCATTGAAAGCAAACTTTTTTCAAATAGTATTTTATATTGAAGTCTGTCTTTGTGCTTTTTCTTTGTGAGTGGCATGATTTAAATTGATGGATACTTGCTCAGGGACATTTGCTATTTACGAAATCTGTGAATGTGGGTTTAAGGTCACATTACACTGATTGATGTCCACCAGCTCCCAAGCAGGAGCACAGCTGCAAAACAAATTCTCAACAACTGCTCCACTAAGGAACAAGGGGGTCTCCTGTCTATAACATGGCTAGTGAAATGTGCCCCTGGCTGGGATTAAAGTAATTGAGCACTGAAAACTTTTCATAATCCAAGACTGTGCATGGTGTAGTTTTGAAATCCTCCCTTTTGGCCACTGGATATATGTTCTATTGCTGTATCTTCATGGTGTTTATGCTGTTATCTGATTTCAGACTAAACGAACACTAGCCCAGACTTCTGTTGCTATCTTTAGATCCTCTTACAATGGAGGAGTGTCATTGATGGCTATTATGTGACAGTTTCAACATCTATAGCATCCTTTTATATCAAAGATCAAAGACATGATATCATTGACGATCTAATGCTCCCGTTAAGTTACTCACAAGTTATCACTTCGCTTAGAGTTAAAGGAGCCAAACCCTGTTTCTTCCTTTCCTGCTATGGGAATCTGGGCCTGCAACAGATACTTGACTACAACAGTGGCAAAAAGCAAGATTAATAAAGGGTATTGGCATACAGAGCTCACAAGCCTCTGTATGAACACTATTCTCCTCCTGGTACAAAAGCGTCCTTTCATAAAGAATGCATTGACATAACACTCTTTATTAATAGCAGAAACTGGAGATCACAAGCTAAGTCCTTGCTGAAATTTGTATAATCTTAGGTGCAATCTAATCATAAGAGTTGTACTTGATCTTAAAACTCTATGCTACCATCTTTTGAATAAGGCATCAAAACCTCAAGTGGACGTAAAAGATCCCATGGCACTATCTGTCAAAGGAGGACAGCTGGCCTTGGTGTCCTGGCCAATATTTATCCCTTGACCAACATCATGGAGAAAAATAAATTACCTGCTCATTGTCACTTTGCTGCTTGTGGGAGCTTGCTGTGCACAATTTGGATGCCGCCTTTCCAACCAATTTTGAAATGAGACCAGAAGAGCAAGAGAAAAAGGTTGCTTGTTGGCCCCTTTGCTTTCTGAGTTCCTCAGTCTCAGTTACAAAGGAGAAAAAAAAGTCCTGAGCAGGTCAGGCAGCAAAACATCACCAGAGTTAACCATAGACTTTTGTGTAAAATGGAAATTCTCACGCAATGAATTACTACAAACAGAAAATATCTTTTGGAAATATGTCTGTTACCACGTGAAACAGAGATAATGTCAATTGTTCTTGAGTGTTGCCATTTTTCAACCATTCCACAGCACCTGCAGCGTGTCATAATCATTTCCAATAATTTTAATTAAAAAACAACACTAGGACTGCTAGGACTAACGACCTGTTCCAAAAGAGTAGATAATTAAAGTCCATTTTAGCAGGACTCATTATTCATGCCTTGCAGCTTGCTTCCCATTTTAAGCTCACTTTGTGTTGCTTTGAGAACTTCTAGAGATTGTCACAAATAAAAGTCTTTTCTTAAATTCTTGGCATAATTCGAATGCAAGCAACTTTCAAAGACTCTCAATAAAGGTTGGAGTGCAGCTTGTTTTTTAAAAGAAAGTTGTCTTGCATTGAATAAACACAGCCTGTCTGCTCCTGCTGTCAGCTAGAGAGAGCTTTGTATTCACCTGATTCACTCAGCTGAGCTCTACAATAGTGACCAATTTTCCAGGAAAGTTTCTTAGTGATGCCACAGGGAAAAACAAAGTAGTCTCCAAAACTGATTGCTAATATGTTGACAATTCTATTACCCATGCAATTATTATTTACTCGCTCTGAAATGTAAAGAAAAATGTTAAGCCCCAAACTCCTTGGATTCTATATTTAAAAACCACTGAACCAAAGCAAACTATATATATTATATCAAAAGATATTACGCTCTTTGAAAATGTAATGAACACAAGTTCAAAACACCACCACAAAATGTAGAAACAAAAACAACCTCAATCCGTTCAGTGATTATCTGGAAAAGCTGAGGGGCAGATTTGTACACAGAATTTAATATTAGTTTCAATTAAATTATCGCAAGGCTAAAACAAGAGTTATATTTCCAATATTCGATAAATCTTTCAGTTCTTAAATCCTACCTTAATATTCTAGATACTGCATGTATATAGAAGAAAAATATTAATTAAGCCAACAGATTAAAGTGTTCAAGTTCATTTGAGGCTGAGATTAAAATAGGCAACATTACATCCACTGCATATGACCAAAAAAATCCACAGCTTTTAAGTAGCTCACAATTTTCTACATAGACATTACTTATGTTATAGATGTGATATGATCAACCACAGCTCCTCTTTTTGTGGTAGAGATCAAACCTTATTCATTCTTTAGCTTTGCACGTCTTGTCTAGTCAATGATGTGAATGGCCTGCATGTGATAAATAGTGAGATTTAGAACATTCTGATCCACTTTTTTCCTGATTGGGTGCTTGCAACATTATATATAGGGTTTCCGGTCTCATACTGCATGCGCAATTATTTAAGTACAAATGCTATTTAGAGATGACACGTATTTTTGCTTACTGTTTATCACATATAGCACACAGATACACTCGCTGTGAGTACCAAGACACTCTAAACAAATCTATTGGCCACTTTTAGTATTGAGGATTCCAGACTCCCTTCAGGCTGCCAAGTTGAGTGTGACCACAACTGCCGTGCATTGCCCACCGGCCGTTAATAATGCCTCCTTTGTACTGCCGTCACATGAACAGTCCTAGCGCGATGATTATTTTCACTTCAGGCTCATTGTGCGAAGCGAGCTTTCACATCAACCAATTTCACTGAGCTTGCTTTAGCAGGATCACTAAGACTAAAATGTTTTCGCCCCCTGGCATTCAAGAGTTTAGCAGAGAATTTTGCGGTTTCAGAATCCATGAACAGTGTTGGGTTTTTTTTTACATTTCACCATACCAACCTATCTCTGATCAGCTTAAAATGGTTGCTTTGCACTCCAAAGTAGGCATTGGTTAATGATTTTTTTTAAAAAAGGTAACTGCTCCAGATCATGCTAGTTTGTAAATTTTAAAAGGTACTGGAGCGTTGTATACAAAACAAAAAAATAACTTACATTTTGAATAAATGCCAGTATACCATGCCAAGTTGAATAATCTAAAAGAGGAGTTGTTTATTGCTGAGCACTTACTAGTCAAGTATTAAGTAATTTTGTGTGCTAAATAATGACAGAAAAAAACACTTCCTTGCGGTTTTGCGAAGGTTTTAATTTCAAAAAGTTAATTTTTGGTAGAGTGCCACTCCTGTTCTGCAAATGGGATTAAAAAGACCTAACGTTAAGCAATGATTGATGTATTATACAAGTTATCTGTGAGGGAGTTCTAAACAGCAGTTCATCTCAAATGAAAAATTATAAAGCTGCCAACTCAAACTAATTATTTATCATTTAAAAGCTTATTAAGTTGCTTCACATTTTGTGAATGTGAAGCAGCTTCTGAAGTGCAGTGCTTGCTCTAACTAACAGAAGATTTAAGCCAAGTAGAGAGATAGCCTAGCACAATTCCATTCTGGTGAGAAACTGTCTCCGAAGGCACTCAGTCTGCTGGGGTTTCATGGGCATTTAAAAAATTTAGAACGGGGTCTTCTTGATGTAATAAGGAAGCAGATGATCCTAGTCACTTTGTCCAATTAGCTCTCATGACAGCAGCACAGACTTGTTTTAAAGTTCTGCAGCTCAGTGGGGAGTACTCTCACCATCGGGTCAAAAGAATTCATGGCCAACTCCAAAGACTTGAGCATGAAACTCAGGTTTGCACTCCACTGAGGTACTGAGGGAATGCTGCACTGTCAGCGGTGCTGTCTTTTGGATGAGATGTTAAACCAAGGTGGACAGAAAAGATCCCAGGGCACTATTTTGAAGTAGAGCAGGGGGTTTCTCCCTGGTGTGCAGGCCAAAATTTATCCCTCAATCAGCATTATTAAAATAGATTACCTAGCTATAAAAGGAGATGGTGTTGTAGTGGTAATGTCATTGGTATGGTAGTCTAGAGACTCATGTTAATATCCTGGATGCACAGGCTCAAATCCTACCCTTGTAGCTGGTGGAATTTAAATGTGACTTTTTAAATTTAAAAAATCTAGAATTGAAAATTTGTCTCATTAATGTTTATTGCTGAGCACTTACAAGTCAGTTACTAACTTATTTTGTGTGCTAAATAATGACAGAAAAAGAACACTTCCTTGTGGTTTTGTGAAGACTTTAATTTCAATAAGTTAATTTTTGGTAGAGTGCCGCTCCTACTCTGCAAATGGGATTTAAAAAGGTGAGAAGCATAATTGGCAGGATTTGAACCTGCATGGGGAAACCGCAATGGATTTTGAATCCATTACCTACATGTGACCCCATATCCACAGCAATGTGGTTGACTCCTAACTGCCCTCTGAAATGTCTGGCCTTGCCAAAATGCCCACATCCCATGAAAGAATAAAAAAAAACACATAGCTATTTGTGAGATTTTGTTGTGCATAACTTTGCTGCTGTATTTCCCTACATTGTAACAATGATTATGCTGCAAAAAGTACTTAACTGGCTGTAAAATGCTTTGGGATGTCCTGGGGTGGTGAAAGTTGCAAGTTGTTTTCTCCAGACAGGCACAGTGTGAGGGACAGTTACCTGCAACTTACAACTCTGTAACTACAGATTGTGGGGGTTGGTTAGCTCAGTAGTTTAGGTGGCAATACTGTGGTGCAAAATGATACCAACAGCACAGGTTCAATCCCCCTTCCAGCTGTGATAGTTCATGGAGGTCTACCTCCTTGCTTTGCCCCATGGTTGATGTGGAGTGGTGCCCCTCAAGCTATATAACCATGAGTCCCTCTCTATTGGGGGGAGAGATGCCTATGTCACATGGCAAAAAATGCTTTAAACAAAAGCTTGGGAAGATTGTCGGTTCATTCCTCATGGCAATGCTTTAACCAATCAGAGTCTGGTTTGAATTTAAACAAAAGCTTGACAGTTAACCGCTCCCAGGTGCTTTTGCCATGGCAACACCTGTACCAACCAGAGTCCACTTACCAACCAATCAGCACCCTCTTCTCTTGTATATAATTTGTGTTCCCTTTGAGGTTTGGTATTCCTACGATTCTGTCCTGATGAGTGCAAGACGTAAAGCTTTGACAGCATGTCTCTTTTTCAGCAAAACTCAATTTCTGTTCTACCAAGTGACTATTTGTATAAAAGAAAGGTACTGAAAATTTTTAGTCATATATATTGCACCTTTCACAACCTCAAGATGTGCCAAGGTGCTTTACAGCCAATTAAGTACTTTTTTGAAGGTTGGTCACTGTTGTAATGATCACAGCAAGCTCCACAAACAGCACTGAGATTATGACCAGGTAATCTGTTTTAATGATGTTGGTTGTGGGATAAATATTGGCCTTCAAAAGGGACTGCTAGAAGCAGCCAACAAAAAGGTATATCTTTCAATTTTAACTCACTCCTGTCCGTCTTGGCTCCACAGCGCTATTACAGCTCCTGCCTGCCCACGATAGGCCCCATCAATTTTACCCTCCACCCACCTCCCCAACCTCCAGACCTACATCAGGGTCACAAAGATTGTAACTAGAATTGGTCAACTGGCTCAGGGGCATTCGATAATACCTCCAGCTCCCTGGAATTATGTTGATGAGGCCTGAAGCCCAATTTGGACACACCTCCCTGTACAACACATGCATACCATTTCAGCCTGAAAACAGGTATAATTCAATCTTAGCTTTTTCCTAATTCATTCATGGGACGTGGGGGTTGCTGGCAAGGCCAGCATTTCTTGTCCATCTCTAATTGCCCTAGATCACTGTCCTTCACTGTCACTGGGTCAAAATCCTGGAACTTCCTCCCTAACAGCACTATGAGTGCACCTACACCACATGGACTGCAGCAGTACAAGAAAGCAGCTCACCCCCACCTTCTTAAGGGCAACTAGGGATGGACAAGAAATGCTGGCCTAGCCAGGGAATCCCACATCCTGTGAATTAATTTCAAAAAAGGTGATGGTAGTGAGTCGCCTTCTTGAACCGCTATAGTCCACCTGGTCTAGGAACACCCTCAGTGCTTTTGGAAGAGAGTTCCAGGATTTTGACCCAGTGGCAATGAAGGAACAGCAAAATATTGCCAAGTCAGGGTAGTACATGATTTGGGGGGGGGGAACTTGCAGGTGATGCTGTTCCCATGTGTGTGCTGCCATTATTCTAGGTGGGAAGGTGTCAGGGATTTGGTAGATGCTGTTGAAGGAGTCCTATTGTAGTACAACTTCATGTCTTTTAGGACTTAATACTTAAATGGTCCTTTAAGCATTTTAAAAAAAATTATTTTAGGTTGAGCATAAATGCCCATTTTCCTTCTCGGTCTCAGCTTTATGTGAAATACCCATTTTTTCCATAAGACAATTTTCCTATCCACTCAAATGTAGATCAATTAATTCGGCCTTTGCTGTGAACAACTCATCTTTACATTTGAGTATAGCAACAACATACATTTATACAGCACCTTTAGTTCAGTAAAATATCCCAAAGCATTTCATAAGAGCATTAACATTTCACACCGAGCCACATAGTTGGTATTGGGGCAAGTGGCCGAAGAGGTAAACTTTAAGAAGTATCTTAAAAGGAGGAGAAAGAGGATGAAAGATGGGAAGGTTTAAGGAAGGGATTCCAGAGCTAACCATACTTATTTCCCAGAACTAAAACCACACCTTCATTGAAACATCCAAAAACCATAATACTGCAGAATTTACAAACTTGAGAATAAGAACGAGCAATAGTAAAAATTCAAAAACTTCAGGACGCAAATGTTTAAAAAGAATCTGATATTTTACAAACATTACAGCCATTTATAAATTAGGAAAAAGAGAAATATGAACTGTGCAGAGTGCATTACTATTGTCATGACCAATTGCTTTGCACTGACCCCCAGCCAGCAATAAATTGCAATGATCAGACTTCCAGATCTCTCATAAATGGCCAAAACCTAAAATGTGTCTTCTTTTGAATAAACCTATTCACTAATAATAATAATAGAGTAAACTAAACTTTGGCGTGTTTTAACAAGAAATACAATGATGCTCGAAACTTGAGTCCTCTGTAGAGGCTCAATGAGCACAAAAGCTGTCAATTGGGGGGATTCGTCTGACTTTGTTTCCCCAATCCCAAGCCCCAAACACCAAATACAACCACAACTTCTACTGCAAGTACAACCATACCCTGTATGGCAACCCCTAACTCCTTCCATTACCGCTCACCCCTAACCCCAAACCTTACCCAACTCATAGCCCTAACTGCGAACCTAACCCCAGACCAAACTGTAGCCCCCTACCCCTACCTCAGCCCCTAAACCTTCTGCCAATCACTACTCCAACCCCAACCCTACCCTTACTGCCAAAACCTAGTCCTTCCAATCGCCACAATTCCCAACCCTTAGCCCAACTTCAAACCTTAACCTCAACTCCTAACCACAACCTTAACCACTAACCCAAACCCAATCCCTAATCCTAACCTCTAGCTCAAACCCAACCTCTGACCATAACCCAAACCCAACTCTGACCCATAACCCTAACGGATAACCCTAACCTCTAGTCCAAACCCAATCCTTAGCTCAACCCATATTTCAACCTCCATCTACCCTTGCAATGTCAGGAAGATATAATAGAGTTATTGGGATTTATTGTAAAATAGTGGTATCTGTGTCTCTATGTGTGCGTGTGTGTGTGAAACTTAATTGGATTAAAAGCAGCTGGTCTGAAGGTTTTGATGTAAACAAGGGGGAAGTTTAGAATGTAAGGTGTAAAAGGACATTTATATTTTTAAATAAACCAGACAGGTTTGTTTTCAAAAGCAGGAGTGAAATGTTACACCTAGCCAGGTGAAGTTAAGAAACAGCGTGTTTATTTTTCCCAAAGATTACTGGTAAAATTAGTACTATGATTTTTTTATGACCAGGGAGGTAAAGTCCAAAGACATAGTGAAAAAATGGGTATTTGCATTCAATGGGGAAAATATGTATAAAGGAGGGAAGGCAATGTGTAAGGGTAGGCGTATTAAGATCTTACGAGTGTGAAAAGCCTTCAGCATCTATGCCTCAACCTGCTGTCTTCAAAAAAACTGAAGTTAAGAAAACTCACTTTGAATTCAACTTGTTCAGGGTATCATGTTTCTTTGCCTGAGTCTTTTAAAATCTATATGTCAAATGTTGCCTTAACAAAATTGTAACTGGGAGTTAAATTGATTAGGGGATTTAGAAATTATAGTAGTAATTTGTAGATCAATGTATGTATTTAAAATAATTTTTCTTATTAATAAATGTTTAATCTAGTTTTGCAAAAAACCTATAAGACTTGGTGGTCTTATTACTACTGAATTCAAGGCACGCATCTCGAAATTTATACAATTTGCAAAACAAGTTGTGGCAGTTGTTCTGAGTTTCCCTTTGGGATTTGAACAACTCAGCATTTACCATCGGCTGTGCCATAACACCATGAACACTAATGCCAAGCCCAAACCCTTAGCCCGACAATTCCTAAGCCCCAACCCCTAACCTATCCTGTAACCAATGCCCCTGCCAACAGAAGTGGAACTGTGAAGGAATCACTGACATGTTTTACGAGAATTATTTTACAGCAGTGTAAATCACATGCACTGATAGGGGCTGTTCTCCAGCTCGTCTTCAGAAGGTGAAATATTTTCCACACGCATTATGTCAGAGGTCAGTAATCTTTGTTCTCAGCGTTCACTTTTCTGGCCCGACCTCATTGGAAACCCTCCCCAAGGGCTCGCTTTATGGGGACGCGCGGGACCGGTGTTGGTGCGCGTGTACGAGGGCGAGGATGATTTCCCGGGCACGCACACGCCAAGTTAATTTCTCCTTGTTCTGTAATTGAATGTCCCAAACTCTTGCAATAGGGACCCGGGTTTAATTATTGTTATTGACTTCCTTATAACTCCAGTCAACTCCAAGTGTTTTTAACAGACAGGTCCCCCACTTCCCAAGCCCACCCCAGTACTTTATGCAAAGTACTGAGAGTTCACACGGAAATTATTCCGTTTACCAAGTGGTGGATGTAACAGGAGCCCTAATGCATGAAGACACCTTTTCTTTTAGGAAAAATTGAAAATGCAAAAACTTTATACCTCCCTCAAAAAATAAACCTTTTCTTGGCTGTTTCTTCTATAAATGTCGACTGAAAAACACACAATCCCCCCCCCAACCTGACACCCCGAGCCCGCTAGGGTTATATTATAAATAAACACAGCTCCAATTCCACCGCTCTCCAGATGTTTCAGTTTGTTCTTGATGCTAAGGCAACTTTTAAAAAATATGTTTTCCAAGCGTTAACCCACGAGAAGCTGAAATCTTTGCACATTAAAGGACAATATCTTAATCTGAGATTAAGACTTTCTTCCGGCCGTTCACGTTAGGAACTTAAAACAAAATAAAACAACAACGTGAAACATTTATTGAAGAGTGCTTCAAAGTAAATTTCGTGAAAATGTTACCTCGACATGAGCAGTTTGCTGTGTAGTTCCTGGGGGAATGTTCTCTTCTCGGTTCCCTGCAATTAAATCCTTCCTTTATTCTGCTCTCCACTCCCCAAAACCCAGTCTTTATAGAAACACCAGATAAATTTGATCACAGGGTTGGCGTTTTGTCGGAATACAGGGTCCGTTGGTATGGGTCTATTCAAGTCCTTAAGCGCTCTTTCTCCTCCTCCCACTACAGTGTTTTGCAGTTTTGATTTGAACTGTCCCGTCTTTTGACTGAAACTTTGCACTCCTGTGACAAACGGGGACTTCCCCTCCAGCAGCTCGCCAGCGCCAGATTCACGCCAGTGGCCAGCGCCAGATTCACGCCAGTGGCATCGCCTTGCCTCAATAAAACCAGCAAGGATTCGCGGGGTTCGTCCGAATGTCATCAAACAGACGAACAAAGACCCCAAAGAGAGAGAGAGAGAGAGAGACCCTTTTTCAATGAACTAAATTGTAAAACAGAGGAAACTTTATCAAATTTTTAAAATGTGTATTACACCTAGTATCCAGCGACCTGCTGTCACAAAAAGCCTCAAGCATTCCAGCAGATACCACATACTCCTACTCCAGGCAACACACCAAAGACAAGGGTCGCCAACTGATGTACTGCTTTCACCTGGGTCTGTGGGCAGCCAGATTTTCACTCATCTGATTTTAAGACTGCATGAAAGACAGTTATTGCTTAGACTTTTAGCGCCACCCCCTCCCCATCCCTCAAACAAAAAAATATAAATTACCCCAGGCTTTGCGGCAAAAACAAGGGAGGGAGGCAGTTGGTGCTCAGTGTTTATTAAAGGAGCAAATCAGACAACAACTTCCAGCATTCACAGTTAAATGTGGAAATCAGCTGTCTGAGTTGCCCTAGTCCTCCCCAAGCTTACTACACCAATACTTCGCTGAGGGACTCTTGGCATTCTAACACATGGAATGGCGTAAAGTACTTAGTTGATAGATACCTACTAAACTCACCAGAAAAGGTAAGAGTTCTTCATTCCAGTGTAAGTACAATTTTAAAGGAATAAGTTAATACTATTAGACAACTTCTCTGGTATTGAAAATTAACTTTGAGTGTGGAATATCATTCCTTCAGCATTTAATTATCGTTGGAGATTTATTTTTTAAATTAAAAACCTTTTTGTTCTATCTCTTTGTCTCTCTCAATCCCATCTTTCTTTCCCTCTCTTTATTTTGCTTTCTATATCTGATTTTGCGTCTGAACTAAAAATTCTAATCGTCAAGTTCCTAGTTTAGACTCTATGGGTCTCAGTAAGGATTCTTCAATCAGATTGGTTAAGGAAACACTCCAATGCTTGCTCGGTTCACACAAGTCTCAGATGTCCTGTTGAGGGTGCTGTATTGTCTCAGATTTCCAATCACAGCAAGTTCCAGTGCATGAGCCCATAGAAAGGGCTGAATTTTCCCTGCCCACTGGCGTCGGGCGTGTTCGGCGGCGTTAGCAGACAATATGGGAAGAAGGCCAGAAATTGAGAAACCAGTTTGCGATCGTCCGCTCAGCCCATTGATGGTGGGCCACGTTCCCTGCCATTGGACATCGGGAACCTCATTGTAATACATCTGCCTATCATTATAAGGCCAGCCCACTGGAATCATCCCCCCCAACCCCCACCACAGCTGGATCATCCACCCACGTCGGCATGATTACACGTCTGGTGCAGAACACGTCTTGACAAGTGTGACATGCAGAAGTCGGGACTTACTGCCAGGGACTTGCTCACATCGCAGACATCCGAGACTCAGAAGATACCGGAGCCTGAGAGCAACGGGATCTTGGAGGAATGTCCATAGAAAGCTGGATGGATTCTCGTGGACATGGCTCCGCCATGAAGCAGCTCATGGAAGGTGGAAAGTCACCGTTGAGGGTCTGCTCACAGCGGATGATGGTCGAGGGGGTGGAGAGGGAGGTCCAGCTGTGATTGGGCGAGGAAGATGTGCCGAGTGGATGACCCAGGGGTGTCCAGCTGCCGCTTTTCCTCCCTTCGGCTGTCTGCGGACCCCGGCCTGCCTCCTTGAGGGGAAGGAGCACCTGGAGGGACGTCGAGGTGCCCTGTTTCCCTCTCGCGTTGCCACTGCAGGAACTCACCCATGGCTCTTGTAATGGAGTGCAGGTCTGCGTGCATCTCCGCGTTCTGCTGGACCAGGGTCTCCATGGCGTTCGCCATCCTCCCCATGGAAATCTCTACACATGCACATGTGGGCAGCACTTCATCAGAGAGCAGGTGGACACACTCCTCTGACTCGCATGCCACTCTGTTGAGGGCTTCCAACAGCTCTGCGTGTGTTCCCCTGCCTTCTGCTGACTCTCCAGGATGAGTTGGAAGGCCGAATCCAGAGACTTGTCATCTGACTCGGACCTCACAAATGCCTCTTCCCAACAGTCCTCTGAGTGCCGGGGAGCTCGGCTGACCCTGCCTCCTCCTGCGGACACATGTCCGTGTGGTGACCACCAGATTGTGAACCCAAACCTGCTCTAGATCTAGGTCCCACCGAGGTGTGTGTCTGTGCGCTGGTGGAGGGTGTGGGTAAGCGCTATGACGGGTCTTCCAGGCTGCTTATTTCCAGCTCTTTAATGGAGAAGGGGTCCTCTTGGCTGGAGGTGAGGATCTGGATGGAGCTGAGGGACTGGCTGGCTGAGGTTGTCAGTCACTTGGCAGAGCTCCCTGTGAACCAAAGTAGAAATAACTAGTGCATGGCAGCAGAATCAAAAGCAGGAGAGAGAGCACTCACAGTTGCGTTGAGAGAGGGATGAAGTGGTGCAGGATCCTCCCGAGGATGTTCGCCGCCCTCCTCACCGTCACCGCAGGCACGGTCCACATCCTCACCAGTCAGCGTGATGGCTGCTCCTCAAAGTGACTGAGGGGCCTAATGTGAGCCACTCCACCCCTCATCTGGGACCTCTCCCTACTGTTGTGAGCCAGCTTCTCCTGCATGAAAGCAGATGGAGAGAGTGTGAGCAGGACACACGGCACTGAATGGAATGTCTGCCATGGACGGGATGAGGACGCGAGCTCTAGAGGATATAGGCCTTGTAAGCACAGCATACAATATGTAACAGTGTGTTTAAACCTAATAATGTTCTGTTTAATGGTGTGTTTTAAACAAGAGCTAATAATCAACAGAGTAACCTTACGATTAGGGGATGATGTCGGGGTTAAGGGTAAAGTTCTGAAGATTGCTGGAAGAGAAAATGTAATTATAGCTTGTGCAAACCATCATGTGATGTTGTCTGGGAATGAAAACTGGGAACAGAAATTGAAAGAGGAAGGAATGGTTGAACTTTGGAAAAGAAACAGATCGAAGATAAGGGCACGATGCGGTAACGTGGATCAGGTTTCTCTCTCAGCAAGGAGGCTGATCGTAACAGTAAAAGGGGATGTGGGCGGATGAGTCCAGTGGAACCAACCAGTTGCGGTGGAGATGCTACCATCACACCCTGCAGCCCGCATCCCCCCAGGCCAGGTGCCAGTCAGGGAGGACCAGCCGTGGAAGCGAGACTCAAGTCGCGTACACTCATAGCCGGAAGTCGGAATAGACATAATAAAACCTGCAGCATGTGAGGGACAAGCTGTCTAGCTCGGAAGTGGTCTGATCCATCTCCACTTGGAGATGGAGACAACCAGAACTGGTGAGGATTGAAAGTATAAGAATTTGCTGGTGAGCCAATAAAGTTCAACATGATTTTGTTCAAACTTGCCTAGTGGGATTTGACTTTGAGCCATTGATATCGAGAGTAAACCTACGAACCTGGGTGGGGGGGAGGTACTGTCATAAGGGAAGGACAGCCTAGAGCCTGATGGAGATGTGAGGGTGTGTGTGAGAGTTAGTGCTGTTGTCCCTTGAGGCGTGAGATCCCTGTGGATGTGAGATGGGCTTGTGAGTGTGTGTGTTGCGAGTGATGAGATGAGTGAGTTACCCTCGAGGAATGGAGGAGATCATTCATCCTCTTGCAGCAATGGGTGGCTGCCCTGTTTTGCAGGGCATTGGCGCTGACCACCACTGTCACCACCTCCCATGCTGGATTGGTGATGTAGCTGCTCATCCTGCGGCCAGAGTGGAGGTAAAGGACATCACAGCGGGCTTCCACGCCATTCAAAAGACACTCAAGGGATGCATGACTGAACTGGGGAGCTGCAGTCTTTTTGGCTTTCAGGGCCATCCTGTCTTCCGTGTGGCAGTCCTGGGTTGGAAGCACTGAGAGGTGTGTACGCAGCTGCACCTTAAATGTGGCACCCGGCATGATGAAGCGGCGTGGCGGCGAATGAGAGCCCGCCCGCCATAGAAACGGCATGTTTCCCAGGAATGCATAATTAACGTGGCGGGTTTGGGACGGTACGGCGTGAG
This sequence comes from Cetorhinus maximus, assembly GCF_964194155.1. Lineage (NCBI taxonomy): Eukaryota > Metazoa > Chordata > Chondrichthyes > Lamniformes > Cetorhinidae > Cetorhinus > Cetorhinus maximus. The sequence goes on from NC_135880.1 coordinate 180,438,547, forward strand.
GAGCCGCCATTGCAGCCGGCAGGTAAAACATCATTTTACCTGCACACTACTGCACTTAGTGCAAATCTGGGACGATTCTGCCCAAAGTCTCTGAGCAAGTGTAAGTGTAATGCACGGCAAACGCTGTTCATTCTTTGTTGGTGGCAAAATCTGCCCAGTGAAATACAGCATTTTCTAGTGATGGATATTTTCAAAATTAAAGATATTAGATCTAGTAAAGATTATGTATATCAAGAAGAAATGTTATTATTGTGGTCTGAGCAACAACAACAAAGGGCCCTGAAGTTTAGCAATTTTGAACAATAGTAATTCTGAATGTTGCCACATTCAGGCGTTGCATTCTCTTCGAGAGAGAGAACTCAAACAAGCGATCACCAAAATCAATAGACTACCCTGTGTTTTGTCAGTGAGTCATTAAGATGTGGACAGGTTTGAAGTAAAACACTGACCACTTACATAAAATGACAAGATATTGTTGTCTGAATAACCATTTTGTTTTTTGGTGTTGAGTGTCTAATTAGGGCAATGATTGCCGCAAAACTATGAGAATGGTCACATGTCTCTCCTCAGTTGGTGAAATTGATATAATGGCCATTGCTGTTATTAATTTGTTCAGCAACTTGTGGCTAGAGAAAGATGCCCATGAATTGCGAATCACCACAAGTTTGAGATTATGCACTGTTCCACTGTTAACCTTGCCAAAACGACATCTCGTACTTCACCTCCCCATGAGTTTCATGAAGTTGCTGCATTTGCACGTTAATTACTCATTAAACTCACCGCTAAAAGTTCAGTCCAGTAATTAACAGTATCAAGTAGCATTTTAGTGACGTGGTAATTGTTAACGGCTGCCAACCAAACTCTCGGACCTAGCAAGTGAACAATTTAAAGTGTGGAGAGCCCAGCAAAACTGGGTCATTAATATATCATGCTTGCTGTGCTACATGCGGGTGACAGTGATGTCCGTTAGCTTGATGTGGCAACTTTATTATCAGACTGTTTTGATAGCTGAGACCTTGAGCATGTACCGCCGAGAGCTTGAGTTCACATCATGTCCCTTAAGGACAAAGCTTGGCTTCAACATCTACTCAAACTTGATTCTGTTACATTCTTGAAGTACATTCCAAAGTGTGCTTTTTTGTATAATATTTAGCAATAGAGGGGCTTCATTTGGTTTATTAATATTTTTTGAAGAGTTGGAAGGATTGCTAATGGGATTGTCTTAGCAAACAGTGGCAGTACTACATCGTCAGGCCAGGGGTCTTATTGTATGATTTGTGATTCGTCTAGAAGCAGTAACATAACTTTTTGGCCAGAGGTTTGGTACTCCATGTACATTTGCACAGATATTAGGGAAAAAAGCAATATTCACTATTTATAATAGTTTTGAAAAACGGAAGAGAATGAAAGTAATGAAGGCAACTCAGAACTGTGGAAGGATAAAGCACTTATGATTTGATCGATGATGAACATTGGCAGAAACATTAATCATTACGACACTAAAATAGAAATAGAGAATAAGAAAAGGCAATTCAGTCCAGCCAGTGTGTTTAATGGTGAATCAGTCTCATGGACTCGTGTTACAAACAACTGCCTTTATTTTCATTTCATCTAAGCTGTCCTTCTGTGCTCTTGTGTAACAGGAATCTCTTGAACAATATTCTGACTGAGTTAACATTTTCTGCACTAATTATTATTGCTCCTTTGTTTTAAGAACAGTAAGGGCTTCATATTTTTTTCCAGCAGGTTAAGAAACAAAACACAAAAGCAATTGTTTCTAAACTTGCTTATAGATTTCAGTGTATGCAGATACCCGACAAAGCAGCACTATACTATTTCGCTCATACTTCATTATTTGTCCTGACAGCTGTGCGTAATGGTAACTCCTACATCACAGCATCTTTCACGCATAAAGTTAACTAGATAGAAAGAAAGAATTTGCATATTTAGAAAGTACCTTTGTATCTGGTTCATGCTCTACTTGGATTGGTGCTCCCTCCTTTTATAAGAGCCTAAGAAATATGGCCAGTAATAGGCTTCCTCAAAATCACCAGGCTATCTGAACAGTGGTTTTTAAATAGCCTCTTGTCCAGACATGGGGCGGGATTTTCTGTACCCCCCCCCACCACCGCCGGAATCTTCTGGTCCCACCGCAAGTCATGGGCTTTTGGCTGGGGGGGGGCACTGCCTCTCCTGTGGAGGGGGGGGCGGTGTTCCTGCCTGCAACGGGGCCAAAAAATCCCGGCCATGAGATTTACGTTTTAAGATTACTCAAATCACTGCCATTATCAAAGGCAGGGTCTGTGAAATAAAACAAACACAAGAAAATGAATAAAAAGATTAGTTCTGAGTAAAGCTTTTAATCTTACAAATTCCCCTCTACTCTTTTAAAAATTGTGCCATGGGGTCTTTGACATCCACCTGAGAGGACAGACATGGCATTGGTTCAATTCTTCATCCAAGAGACAACACTGTTGACAACACATTGTTCCCTCAGTTCTACACTGGGAGTATCAGCCTAGATTTTGTGCTCAAGTCTCTGGAATGGGACTTGAGCCCACAACCTCCTGACTCAGAGGCAAGAGTGCTACCCACTGAGCCCACTTAGATAGGCAGTGCTCAGAGAATGTTGGGTTGGAAAGGGGTGAAGAGAGACACTAAATTTTGTTTGATCAATGAAACCCTGCAGAAGACATAACCATTTAATTATACAACTGGATTCAATTACACACCACCTAATAATTTGTTTCTATTTTCAATACAGCTGTTTGATGATGACTAGGAAAAACATATGGTGGCTAAACAAACCTCAAATTATCGTAAAATTGCAATACAGACAGCCATATAAACATTTAAAAGATAGACATTAAAGGAGCACGACAACCTGACCAGGTTATAAATCAAACTGGGATCACACTGGATGTTGGATTTCATGCACTACATGTAATGAGAAAAGTCATCACCGATATAATACTAGTTTAAAAATGACGTAAATCGTGTCATGAAATGTCACAAACGAATCTTACTGTTTTCAGGAGCTCTCTGTGTGTACATTGGTTGCCCAATTCCTATACAGTATTACAACAGTGACATTGCTAACAATGTACTTAACTGGCTGTAAAACACTTTGGGACATCCTAAGTTCATGGAAGGTGCCACAACTGCAAGTTTTTCTTCATTGGTGTGGAAGTGAAAATGCAATTAAGCTTCATAATTCACTGTACGGTGCTAATGAAGGCTATAAGTATCTTAGAAGTATAAGCATACCATATTCAGAGCTTTAGAGCAAAGACTTACAGACGAGCATAAACATAAAAACTAGGAGCAGGAGTAGGCAATTCAGCCCCTCGAGCCTGCCCCGCCATTCATTACGATCATGGCTGATCTCATTTCAGCCTGAACTCCGATTTCCCACCCTCTCCCCATAACCTTTCAACCCATTACTACTTAAAAATCTGTCTGTCTCCTCCTTAAATTTATTCAGCGTCCCGGCATCCACTGCACTCTGAGGTAGTGAATTCCACAGATTCACGACCCTTTGAGAAAAGTAATTCCTCCTCATCTCTGATTTAAATCTACCCCCCCCTTAGCCTAAAACCATGGCCCCTCGTTCTAGAATGCCTCACAAGGGGAAACATCTGCTCCATGTCCACTTTGTCTATCCCCTTTAGCATCTTATATACCTCAATTAGATCTCCTCTCATCCTTCTAAACTCTAGCAAGTATAGGCCTAAACTGCTCAATCTCTCCTCATTAAACAAGCCCTGCATCTCTGGAGTCAATCTAGTGAACCTCCTCTGAACCGCCTCCAATGCAACCACATCCTTCCTCAAGTAAGGGGACCAAAACTGCACAGTACTCCAGGTGCAGTCTCACCAATGCCTTGTACAGTTGCAACAACACTTCCCTATTTTAATACTCTATTCCTTTAGCAATAAATGCCAAAATTCTATTTGCCTTCCTTATTACCTGCTATACCTGCATACTAGCTTTCAGCGATTCATGCACGAGGACACCCAGATCCCTCTGCACTGCAGCATTCTGAAGTTTCTCTCCATTTAAATAATAAGTCGCCTTTTTATTCTTCCGACCAAAATGGATAACCTCACACTTATCCACGTTAAACTCCATCTGCCAAATTTTGACCTATTCACCTAACCTGTCCATATCCATTTGTAAATTTCTTATTTCTTCATTGCAACTTACTTTCCCACCTATTTTGGTGTCATCTGCAAATTTAGCTATAGTACCTTCTATCCCTGAATCCAAGTCATTAATATAGATTGTAAATAGTTGGGGCCCAAGGACCAAACCCTGTGGCATCCCACTAATTACAGCTTGCCATCCAGAAAAAGACCCATTTATCCCGACTCTCTGCTTTCTGTTGGTAAGCCAACCCTCTATCCAAGCTAATATATTACCCCTAACTCCGTGTGATCTTGTGTATTAATCTTTTGTGTGGCACCTTATCAAAGGCCTTCTGGAAGTCCAGATATACATCTACAGGATCCCCATTATCCACTCTGCTTGTCACATCTTCAAAGAACTCTAGCAAATTAGTCAAACATGATTTACTCTTCATAAAACCATGCTGACTCTGATGGATTGCATTTTGACTTTCCAAATGCCCCATTACTACTTCCTTAATAATGGATTCCAACAATTTCCCAACGACAGACGTTAAACTAACTGATCTATAGTTTCCTACTTTCTGCCTCCCCCTTTTTTGAATAAGGGTGTTATATTAGCACTTTTCCAATCCACTGGAACCTTTCCAGAATCCAGGAAATTTTGGAATATTATAGCCAATGCATCCACTCTCTCCACTGCCACTTCCTTTAAGAGCCTGGGATGTAGGCCATCAGGTCCTGGGGACTTGTCACTCTTTAATCTCAATAGTTTGCTCAGTACTTTTTCTCTAGTGATGGTGATTGTTCAAAGTTCCCCCTTCTCTATACCCTCTGCACTACCTGTTACTACTAGGGTGGTACTAGTGTCCTCCACTGTGAAAACTGAGGCAAAATATTGATTAAGTGTCTCTGCCATTTCTGGGTTCCCCACTATTAACTCCCCAGTCTCATCCTCCAAGGGACCAACATTCACTTTAGCTACGCTCTTTCCTTTTATATACTTGTAGAAGTCTTTGCTATCAGTTTTTACATTTTGCGCTAGTTTTCTTTCATAATTTACCTTTGCTCTTTTTATTTTTTTTAGTAACCCTTTGTTAATCTTTAAAAGTTTCCCAATCTTCCAGCCTGCCACTGACCTTTGCAATTTGGTATGCCTTAGTTTTTGCCTTTATGTTATCTTTAACTTCCTTGCTTAGCCATGGATGCTTTTTCCCCCTCTTAACAACTTTCTTCCTCTTTGGAGTATATTTTATTTGGGAGGAGTTGAATAGCTCCTTAAATATCTGCCACTGTTCATCAACTGCCCTACCTTGTAGTCTTCCTGCCAGTCCACTAGGGCCAAATCTGCCCTCATGCCTATGTAGTTACCTTTGTTTAACTCCAGAGCACTAGTGTGGGACTCAAGTTTCTCGCTCTCAAACTGAACTTGAAATTCCAGCATGCTATGATCACTCTTCCCTAGAGGATCCTTTACTATGAGATCATTAATTAATCCAATCTCATTACACAAAACCAAATTCAGAATAGCCTGCTCCCTGGTTGGTTCCACAACATATTGCTCCAAGAAACAATCTCTAATACACTCTATGAACTCTCCCTTAAGGCTACCCTTGCCAATTTGATTAGTCCAGTCTATGTGCATATTAAAATCACCCGTGATTATTGCTGTGCCTTTCTTACATGTTCTCAGTATTTCCTAATTTATACTGTGCCCTACTGCTGAACTACTGTTTGGGGATCTATAGATTACTCCCACCAGGGACTTCTTTCCCTTGCTATTTTGTTCTTTCTACCCAGACTCACTCTACGTCTTGCTCTCCAGTGCCTTTATCATTCCTCACTATAGCACTGACCTTTTCCTTTACTAACAAAGCTACACCACCTCCTTTTCCTTCCTGCCTATCCTTCCGAAGCACTGAGTACCCTTGAATATTCAACTCCCAAACTTGTTCTCCCTGTAACCACGTCTCAGTAATCACCACCAAATCATACTTATTTATCTCTATTTGCGCTGTTAACTCATTAGTTTTATTCCGAATGCTACACGCATTCAGATACAAAGCCTTTAAGTTTGCCCTATTGTCAATTTTCCCTACTCTTATATGATTCTTTGGTGCAATATGGCGTTCACACACTCTGTCCCTTCCTTTTACTTTTTGGTAACAATCAGCCTTGTCACTAACCTGCACACTTACCTTCTCCTTAAACTTTGATTTTTTATATTTCTATGCAACTGAACCCCCCACCCTGATTATTTAGTTTACAGCCCTATTTACAACCCTAGTTATGCAATTTGCCAGGACACTGGTCCCAGGATAATTCAAGTGGAGCCCGTCCAAACGGAATAGCTCCCTCTTTCCCCAGTACTGGTGTCAATATCCCATGAATTCGAACCCCTTTCCCCCACACCAATCTATGAGCCACGCATTTACCTCTTTAATCTTATTGACCTTGTGCCAATTAGCTCGTGGCTCAGGTAGTAATCCGGAGATTATTACCTTTTTGGTTCTGCTTTTTAATTTAGCCCCTAGCTGCTCGTATTCCCTCAGCAGAACCTCTTTCCTCATTCTACCTATATCGTTGGTACCTACATGGACCATGACAACTGGATCTTTCCCCTCCCACTCCAAGTTCCTCTGCAGCCCAGATGAGATATCCTTAACCCTGGCACCAGGTAGGCAACACAGCCTTCGGGACTCTTGATCCTGGCTACAGAGAACAGTATCTATTCCCCTAACTATACTATCCCCGATTACAACTACATTTCTCTTTTCTCCTCCCACTTGAATGGCTCCCTGTACCACGGTGCTATGGTGAATTTGCTCATCCTCCCTACAGTCCCCGCTCTCATCCACACAGGGAGCAAGAATCTCGAACCTGTTAGATAAGGGCAAGGGCTGAGGCTCCTGCAGTGCTACTTCCTGGATCCCTCTACCTGCCTCACTCATAGTCACACCCTCCTGTCCCTGACCACTGGCTGAATTTAAGGTAGTTAACCTAAGGGGTGTGACTGTTTCCTGAAACACAGCGTCCAGGTAACTCTCCCCCTCCCTGATGTGTCACAGTGTCCGAAGCTCAGACTCCAGCTCATCACCTCTGAGCCGGAGTTCTCAAGCAACCAATATTTGCTACAGATGTGGTCACTAGGAACCACAATGGGGTCCACCAGCTCCTGCATCATGCAGCTACAACACATTGCCTGGCCCTGCATCTCTATTTTATTTAATTAGTTTTTCAATTTGTTTTTGAATTTCCTACTGGTCTTTAGTTTATCAATCTGTAAAATGTTTCTCCTATTTACCTTTAATCTGAAAGCAAGTTAGAATAGAGATTCAAAATACACTTTTTAAAATCAACTGGAACTTGCTCTCTCTGCTGAGTTGAAGCTGAAGTGTTAGGCCTCTGATCCTAGGCCCCAGTAGTCACCTATAATCTGAAATCAACTTAGAATAGGTAGTTCAAACTAGCAGTTACGAACCAATGAATTTATGGTTTTCCTGTGATGTCACTCTGTTTTTTTCACTCGGCGACAGTGACTGCAGAGGACACTCTTCCCAGACTGCTTCACAGCGACGGTGACTGCAGAGGACACTCTTCCCAGACTGCTTCATGGCAATGGTGACTGCAGAGGATACTCTTCCCAGACTGCTTCCCGACGACAGTGACTGCAGTGGACACTCTTCCCAGACTGCTTCCTAGCGATGGTGACTGCAGAGGACACTCTTCCCAGACTGCTTCCCGGTGACAATGACTGCAGGGGATACTCTTCCCAGACTGCTTCACAGCGACGGTGACTGCAGAGGACACTCTTCCCAGACTGCTTCCCAGCGACGGTGACTGCAGAGGACACTCTTCCCAGACTGCTTCCCGGTGACAATGACTGCAGGGGATACTCTTCCCAGACTGCTTCCCGACGATGGTGACTGCAGAGGACGCTCTTCCCAGACTGCTTCCCGGTGACAATGACTGCAGAGGACACTCTTCCCAGACTGCTTCCCGGTGACGGTGACTGCAGAGGACACTCTTCCCAGACTGCTTCCCGGTGACGGTGACTGCAGAGGACACTCTTCCCAGACTGCTTCCGGGGGACGGTGACTGCAGAGGACGCTCTTCCCAGAGTGTTTCCCAGTGACAGTGACTGCAGAGGACACTCTTCCCAGGCTACTTCCTGGTGACTGCAGAGGACACTCTTCCCAGACTGCTTCCCGGTGACAGTGACTGCAGAGGACACTCTTCCCAGACTGCTTCCCGGTGACGGTGACTGCAGAGGACACTCTTCCCAGACTGTTTCCCAGTGACAGTGACTGCAGAGGACACTCTTCCCAGGCTACTTCCTGGTGACTGCAGAGGACACTCTTCCCAGGCTACCTCCTGGTGACTGCAGAGGACACTCTTCCCAGGCTACTTCCTGGTGACTGTAGAGGACACTCTTCCCCGACTGCTTCCTGGTGACTGCAGAGGACACTCTTCCCAGGCTACTTCCTGGTGACTGCAGAGGGCACTCTTCCCAGACTGCTTCCCGGTGACAGTGACTGCAGAGGGCACTCTTCCCCGACTGCTTCCCGGTGACGGTGACTGCAGAGGACACTCTTCCCAGACTGTTTCCCAGTGACAGTGACTGCAGAGGACACTCTTCCCAGGCTACTTCCTGGTGACTGCAGAGGACACTCTTCCCAGGCTACTTCCTGGTGACTGCAGAGGACATTCTTCCCAGGCTACTTCCTGGTGACTGCAGAGGGCACTCTTCCCAGACTGCTTCCCGGTGACAGTGACTGTAGAGGACACTCTTCCCAGGCTACTTCCTGGTGACTGCAGAGGACACTCTTCCCAGGCTACTTCCTGGTGACTGCAGAGGGCACTCTTCCCAGACTGCTTCCCGGTGACAGTGACTGCAGAGGACACTCTTCCCAGGCTACTTCCTGGTGACTGCAGAGGACACTCTTCCCAGGCTACTTCCTGGTGACTGCAGAGGGCACTCTTCCCAGACTGCTTCCCGGTGACGGTGACTGCTGAGGACACTCTTCCCAGACTGCTTCCCGGTGACGGTGACTGCAGAGGACACTCTTCCCAGACTGCTTCCCGGTGACGGTGACTGCAGACGACACTCTTCCCAGACTGCTTCCCGGTGACGGTGACTGCAGAGGACACTCTTCCCAGACTGCTTCCCGGTGACGGTGACTGCAGACGACACTCTTCCCAGACTGCTTCCCGGTGACGGTGACTGCAGAGGACACTCTTCCCAGACTGCTTCCCGGTGACGGTGACTGCAGAGGACACTCTTCCCAGACTGCTTCCCGGTGACAGTGACTGCAGAGGACACTCTTCCCAGACTTCAAATGCAGTGCTCAATAGAAGAGTTAACAAATTGCTCTTCTTTAAAATAGTGCCATAGGGACTTTTCCACCCTTCTAAGAGAACAGACAGGGTGCTGGTTTTACATATCATTCAAAAGACGGCACCTCTATCAGAGCAGCACTTCTCCAGTGCTGTGCTGGCAGTGGCCAACTTGATTTTGGGGCTGAAATCTCTGGAGTGGGACTTGAACCCACAACGCTCACTCAGAGGTGAGAGTACCACCAGTGATTCATCAGAGCCTCTGCTGTTGCAATGCCGCTTCTGCGCAGCAACCAGACTTTTCTCACTGGCCATCTGCAGCTCGTCAGAAGTGTCATCCATATGATTAAATCTCTATCGTCTACTTCCTACCTGTAGGAAACTCGTTCGAGTTACCAACAGTCACAGATTGCAACTCTTTTCGAGTACAATCACAGTTCTTGGTTTCCGGGAGTGGGACATGAACCCACAACCCTCTGATTCAAAGGCGAGGGTGCTATGAACTGAGCCACAGCTGACACCTCCCTAACAGAGGGAAACTCTTTCGAGTTATCAACAGTCACAGATTGCAACTCTTTCGAGTACAATCACAGTTCTTGGTTTTCCGGGAGTGGGACATGAACCCACAACCCTCTGATTCAAAGGCGAGGGTGCTATGAACTGAGCCACAGCATCCATATGGCTCATTTATGTAGCACTCCCACCTCTGGGGTTGTGGCTTGAGCAAGTAACCTAGGCTGACACTCCTAATGAGGGAGCACTGCACAGTCAGAGGTGCCATCTTTCAGATGTTAAAACGAGTCCCTGCTTGCCCTCTAGTGAGCATAAAAAATGCCAAGGCATTATTTTGAAGAAGTGCATTGGCATTCTCCCAGGTATCCTGGCCAATATTTAGCCCTGAACCAATGGCACTGAAAACGAATTATCCAGCTATTAGCACACTCACTGCTGATTGTGGGAGCTGCCTCATTTCCTACATTACAACAGTGACTACACCTTGTAAAGTAGTTCATTGGCTGTAAAACACTTTGGGATGTTGTGACACGGTGAAAGGCACTTTACAAATTCAAGTTCTCTTACATTCCACATTTAAAAAGTTATTTAGTCCATGTTGTTTCTCCTAAAGCCAAAAAGAGTGTCTTTCAGCTCATGGCTGTTTGAAGTGGTAATGATGTGAAGTGTTGTGATGAGGGCCTGGCTCATTACCTCAGGGGCTGTGCAACAAGAAAAGGGCGCATGATATATCACTACACATACTTAAGATATCTTGCTGCGCAGACAATACACAGCATTTTCCCCTGCACAATACGTTCACTGTTTTGCATCTGATGAAATATATTTACTTAGAAAAGGTAGGTTATTATACTTATACAAGTGCTTAACCCACTCCTCGCCTGCTGCAGGTGTGTCACCAAGCTGTATGTGGCTTCTCAGCTCATGAGCTTCATGATTGTGTCATTGTAGGGAAGGGATTTAACCTAATTCGTTCCTCAATCTGTCTGAGCTCTCTCCCTTCAGTTGAAGGAAGCCTTTTTTCTGTTAAAGGAGAAGGTAAATCTTTACTGAATTAACTAGCAGTGTCAGGGCTGGTGGTGCAGTTTAGGCAGCAGCTCATCTTATGGTCTTATGCATAGGTTATCTCGATAAAAAGGGACCTTGCCTATAAAAAGTTTGCAAACTGACTGAACGTTGGTCTGTGCATGCGTGTACAATTATAATCCATCTTTCTTAATTGCATCATTCTGTTGAGCTATGATTCATTGTTTCATGCTGTTGCATTTGCTGAATCAAATCAGGTTAAGTATACTAAATCAAACTTATCTGATACTTGTAATTTACGCTGATCGTCATCCATAGCTACCTACCGAGGACAATGTAAAGAGGCAGCAAAAGGATATAGACAAGTTAAATGGTGGGCAAAGACATGGCAGATGGGATATAACATGGAGAAGTATGAGGTTATCCACACTAGTAGGAAAGATATTACGCATGAATCACAGAAAGTTAACAAGCTGGTACAGCAAGCAATTAGGAGCAAATGCTATGTTAGCCTTTATTAAAAGGGATTGGAGCACAAGAGTAAGGAATTCTTACTGCAATTAAGTACGGCCTTGGTGAAGCCACACTTGCAGTACTGTGTACAGTTTTGGTCTCCTCACCTGAGAAGGGAAATACTTGCCTTAGACAGAGTGCAACAAAGGTTCACACAACTGATTCCTGGGATGAGGGATTGTTCTGTGAGGCAAGATTGAGTAAACTATGTCCATATTCTCCAAAGTTTAGAAGAATGAGAAGGTGATCTCATATGAAAAACATAAAATTCTTCAAGGGCTTGACAGTGTAGATGCAGAGAGAATGGTTTCACTGGCCGGGGAACCTAGAACATGAGGCCACAATCTCAGAATAAATAGCCAGCCACTTTGGACTCAGAAGAGGAGAAATTTATTCTCTGTGAATCTTTGGAATTCTCTACCCCAGAGAGCTGTGGATGCTCAGCAATTGAGTATATTCAAGACAAAGGTTGATAGATTTTTGGGCACTAAAGGGGTTAAAGAATGGGGGCTAGTGCAGGAAGGTGAAATTCATGATTTTAGTGAATAGTGGATCGGACTCAAAGGGCCTGCTCCAGGTCATATTTCTTATGTTCACTATGCATCCATATGTGATGCTTGTCAATGCTTATTCTTTCTTCTCCTTTCTTCAAGTATGGCACATACATCTTGTTATTTTTCATCATTATATTTAAACTTATGCATTCTGCATCTTTAGGACAAAACCAAATGGAGTGTTTTGACCAGGTTCCTTTTGTATGCCACCTGTCAATCTGACCAAGACTAGCATTGATGGTTTCATGGCACCGTTATCAGCACCGCTAGATAGAGTGAATCTGCCTAGAGTTACCAACTCTGGCTGGATGCATTCCTGCTGATTTCATCACATGATATCCTACCTCCAACTGTCCAACTTGTCAGGAAGATATAATAATATTCATCATGTTATTGGAATTTATTATAAAGTAATAGTGGGGTCTGTGTCTATGGGCCTGTGTGTGTGTGTGTGTGTATGTGGGGGTGGGGGGGGGGGATTTAACTGAATTAAAGATAGCTGGTCTGAAGGCTTTGATGTATGAAGACAAGCTAGGTTTGAAATGCTAAATAGGTAAACATGGGTGAAGTTTTAGAGTGCAAAGTGTAAAGGGAACATTTGCATTTTTAAATATACCAGAGTAGCTTGAATTCAAGAGAGGGGGTGAAATGTTACACCCAGAGTGTCTATTTTTCCCAAAGATTACTGGTAAAATTAGTACTATGATAGATTTTTATTATTAGAGAGGTAAGGTCCAAAGACATAGTGAAACAATGGGAATTTGCATTCAAAGGGGAAAATATGTATAAAGGACAGAAGACTGTGTGTAAATGCAGGCATTTTAAGATCTAACACAAATGTGAAAAGCCTCAAGTTGCTATCAACGAGGAATCGAAGCTGAGGAAAACTCACTTTAAGTTTGACTGTCCAGGATGTGTGCTTTACCTGGGTCTGTTTAAATCTATACTGTTGCCTGTTATCAGCCATGATTGAATGGCAGAGCAGACTCGATGGGCCGAATGGCCTAATTTCTGCTCCTATGTCTTATGGTCTTATGGTCTTAATGGAGGTGTAACTGGGAATCAGATTCATTAGGGGAGCTAGGAGTTATCATAGTAGTAATTCATAGACCTATGTATGTGCTTAAAATTATTTCTTATATTAATAATGTTTAATTTAGTTTTGTAAAGAAAACCAATAAGACTCGGTGGACTTATTACTACTGAATTCAAGGCACTCATCTCAAAATAAATATACAAATTGCAAACCAGTTGTGGCAGTTGTTTCAAGTTTCCCTTTGGGATTTGAGCAGCTCAGCATTTACCATCGGCTGTGCCATGACACACATGCCCCCCAAACTCACCTCACTGGTTGCCCAACATGTCCATCCTTTCATTGCCCTCTCTTCCCATGGCCAGTTGGAAAATTAGTTCCTCTCCAAGTCACACACCATTCTGACTTGGAACTATATCACCGTTTCTTTACTGTTTCTGGGTCAAAATCCTGGAAAACTCCCTCCCTAACAGAACTGTGGATGTACCTACTCCACATGGACTGGCAGAGGTTGAATAAGGCAGCTCACCACCACATTCTCAAGGGCAATTAGGGATGGACAATAAAAGTTGGCTTTGCCAATGACACTCACATCCCATGAATGAATATTAAAAAATTGAACTGACTCTTCATTACCTGATTGGATGAATCTTGAATCTTTCTCTCATTGCTAATACTTTGATTAATAAATGAAACTTTTGTAAGAAAATTATTTATAAAACATTTTTTTAATGCTCCTGTGATTTTTCTCCTGGGATTTTGCTCCCAACAGAATCCTGGAGATTAATCTTCAACACTAGAGACTCCAGGACAGTCCTAGAGGATTGGCAACCCTGGGACTGCTGAGCCTGTCCATGGGTTGGGGCTGGTGGAGAGAAACGCAAAGGATACAGACATTCCAAATAATTGCTATTAAGGCACCATGAGGCATCAGGCTTCATGAAAATTATAGTTCCCTCATATTGAAAAGCTTGGCAGCTTTACAAATTACCAAATAATCTAAACAATCACCGCATTAACTATTAAATAATGCTTCATCACTCAAAGTACAAAGGGGAGATGGTACATTATAATTCTTTGTAAGCATCTTTTCATTACATTATTGCAACAACCACATTTGCACCCGAATATTTTACACATCCCTTCTTGGAAGGGGCATTTGTTAGTTGGTTGAGGTTGCCTGGCATTTTCCACAGGCAAACCCAATTGAGTGCAGTATTCAGGTCAAGCTGGGTTAGGGGAGAAAGAAATTGGAAGAGGAGCAAGATACCACTCTCAGGGAGAAAGGTACTAGCATCCAGGGTCAGTGAGGATATGGAGGAGAGAGACAGGGCAAGCGGATTAGTGGAGGGGAAAAATAATATATCAATCCGATAAAGCGGCTCAAATAGGTGGCCGTGTAATCTGCCTAATGGACTCATATATACGCCGAGTTGGGGGTGCAGCAGGCAAAATTCTGCCAAATGGGCAAGAGGCCATTTCAACAACTACCCTGTATATTTATGTAGCAACTTTGAAATAGTTAAAGTCCCAAGGCACTTCACAGCAGCAATTGTCAAAGATTTGCCACTGAGCCACGTACAGAAATATTAGGACAGGTGACCAAAAGCTTGCTCAAAAAAGTAGCTTTTAAGGAGCGAGAGTTAGAGGTATTTAGGGAGGTAATTCCAGAGCTAAGGGCCCTGGCAGCTGAAGGTACGACAGCGAATGGTGGGACAAAAGAAGTTGAGGGTCTGAAAGAGGCCAGAATGGGAGGCGCGCAGAGATCTTGGAGGGCTGTAAGGCAGAAGGGGGTTACAGAGATACAGAAATTTCAGATGTTCTAATAGCTCTTTGCTCCAATTACTTCTCAAATCTGAGCTAAAATACAAATTAACTTCTGTAAGCAAATATTGGGATTACAATTTACTCATTTTGTCCATTTATTACTGTATAAAGAGCACTTATCTTTCATTGTCATTCTTACAACATGTGTTCAGGTCAATGTGAGGTTTCTCTGACCCAGTTTCAGGCGAGCATTTTTATTATTGAAATGGCTCCTCAATGTGCCACCTATAGGCAGAATAGCCAAATTACACAATTAAAATGGACTTACCCTTTTGTCAAAGGATTGTCTCATACATTTTGAAATGGATTATTGCAATTTTAATACTTAACAGATTGTAAAGCAAATGTCAATGTGAAACTGCATACCTCCACTTCTCCAATATTTGAATGACATCAGCAAATTTTGAGGTACAACTCACATGCCCATTTCTCAAGAGATCTTCAGTAGCTGACCAAACACCACAGTCCATGTGCATGCAGTGTCAATGTGGAGAAGGCATGCTGCTCCCACGGATATAAATTATGAGTGAGAACGATGTTGCAACCCAATTGCAGCAGATTAATGGAGGGAGTGTTTATAGATACGGGATCACCAACCCTCCAGAATCGCCCTGGAGTCTCCAAGAATTGCAGATTAATCTCCAGGTCATTGCAGAGAGCAATTCTGTACAAAATTCATCAGGGCGCTCAAGAAATTGTGTTTGTTTTCCATTTTCTTTCAACAGTCTTGCTTATTAGTCAAAAAACCATTGGCAATGGGATAAAAGGGCTGTTGATTGACAGTCAAGAATCATCCAATCAGGTATGAAGAGTCCATTCGCTTTCCAATTGGCATGGGAAGGCGGAGCGTCATGAGACTAGATGTGCTGAGTGACCAATGGTGGAAAGTAGGATTCAATGACGCAGCCTAATGGGGGAGGGGGAGGTTATTGATTAAACTTTCAGGAATCTATCCAACCAGAAGTGCCAGCCCTATTAAAATGGGACTAACAATATTCAATAGCTAAAACTGAATCTTCAAATAAGAGCTGGATAAATATTTGATTTTTTACATTCTTTCATGGGATGTGGGTGTCACAAGCAAGGCCAGCATTTGCTGCCCATCCCTAATTACCCTTTAACTGAGCGACTTGCGAGGCCATTTCAGAAGGCAGTTGAGAATCAACCACATTGCAGAGAATCTGGAGTCACTTGGCCAGACTAGGTAAGGATGGCAGATTTCCTTTCCTTAAGGACATTAGTGAACCAGATGGGTTTTTATGACAATTGATGATAGCTTCATGGCACCATTACTGAGACCAGATTTATTAATCGAATTCAAATTTCACCAGCTGCTGTGGTGGCCTATTTGAATCCATGTCCACAGGGCATTAGCCTGGTCCTCTGGATTATTAATCCAATGACTTTATCACTACGTCACAATCTCCATTAAGAGCGATGATAAATAAATGTTAGTCATCTTTTGAAATCTGGGAATGGCAAGACGTATCTTTTCAATCTGGCACATTCCAATGCACCTGCCATTTCTGATATATACATACACAGAAACACAATTGTTTGTGACACAAATTTGATGCTTTCCCATGGATGGGAGAAAAATACTTTCATTTGTACAGCGTCATTCAGGAACTCGGGCTGTTCCCAAAGTGCTTTACAGACAATTAAGTACTTTTGAAATGTAGTTACTGTTATAATGTAGGAAACATAGCAACCAATTTGAGCACAGCTAGCTTCCACAAACTGCAATGCAATAATGACCAGATAATCTGATTTTTTTATGTGGTGTTGATTGAGGGGTATATATTGGCCAGGTCACTGGGGAGAACTTCACTTGCTCTTCTTCAAAACAATATCATAGGATCATTTACCCCGACTTGTGAGTGTAGAGAGATTTCATGTCTCATTCGAAAGATGGTATCGCCGACAGCACACACTCAGTATCGCGCTGGAGCATCAGCCTAAATTTTTGAGCTCAAGTTGAGGAGTGTGACTTGAACTCACAACCTTGTGTTTCAGAGGCAACAGTCCAACCGACTGAGACAGGATGGTATCTAATGAGCTGCTGCACCCCTTTGAAAAAAAAACACTATCCAATTTAGTCTCAATACATCTTCATCAGGAGATAATGGTTTTGTATTTATTAAGGTAAATGGCAGAATGTAGAGAAGTTTCCCCCCATCAGGGGTGTTGTGTGCGGGCGGACACGGACCCGATCAGCGCCCCCGATGGGGTCCGCACTGCCATTTTATGTGGGCAGGCCAATTAAGGCCCGCCCAGTGTGACACACGCCCAGAAGCGCTGAGCGCTCCCTGTGCCGGCGGGTGGGGGTTCCCTGAGTCGGGTGTGCACTCTTTTGCACATGCATGCGAAAGAGCGCAGAAATCTTTAAGTTTTAAAAATTTTAATAAAGAAGAAAAAAAATTTAAGACATGTCCCCCTCATGTGACAGTGTGACATGAGCTGGGACATGCCAATGAACTTTAATGGAAAATGTATTTAATTTATAAACCCTACATAAAACCTCATCCCGCTCGTGGATGAGGTTCCATGATAAATGCGAGGCCGCTTGGGCTCTTCGCCTGCCCGACAACCTTAAGGTTGGACGGGCAGCTTTCTCAATGGGGTTAATTAGTTAATTAATGGCCTTAACAGGCCTTTCTTTGACAGTTCGGCGGCCGCGCAGCCGAGTTGGCTGTGCACCCACCGAACCGAAAGTCTAAATGATGCGCAGTGATGTCGGGACGCACGCACAACGTCACCCCGTGTCATTTTATGCCTCGGCAAGCGGACCCCGCCCCCACTCGCCGAGCCAAAGGTTCAGCCCTTACTTTTAGCAATCTAATGGTGCCACAAACAATGGGCCAAGCTATGATCTGACTGGATGCATTATCATTTCAAATATGCAACAAGGGCTCCACCAGTTGGTGTACCGAGGTAATTACTGATGACACGGCTCCTGGGAACTCAGAAGAGAGCCCATGTCATTCAAAAGGAGATACTTGTTATCTACACAAAGAGAGTATGCGAACCACTTACCTATCACTGCATAACTCTAACCCAGTTCTGACAAATGGTCATTGATCTGAAATATTAACTGTTTAACTCTCCAGATACGCTGTCAGACCTGCTGAATATTTCCAGCACTTTTTGTTTTATTTAACTCTAACTGGGACAACGTAATGCAGTAGGTGCTTCTCATTCAGCAGAATAACGAGTTGTAAAATACTCTAAATGATGGTGGGGCCCACTAAAGAAAAGACAGAAAGACTTGCATTTATAATACGCTGTCCAAGACGTCAGGACATCCCAAGCCGGTTTACGGCCATGGTGCTACTTTTCAAGTCTAGTCACTGATGTAACGTTGGAAAATGCAGCAGCCAATTTTCACAAACAGCAATGTAATAATGACCAGATAATCTGTGTCTGTGATGTTGGTTTAGGGATAAATATTGACCAGGACAAGAGGGAGAACTCCTCTGCTCTTCTTCAAAATCGAGGCCATGAGATTTTTTTTATTTCCGCCTGAGGGAGGAGACAGAGACTTGGTTTAACATTTCACCCAAAAGACAGTGCCTCCCACAGGATAGCACCAGCCTAGATTTTTGTGCTCAAGTCTCTGAGTGGGACTTGAACCCACAATCTCCTGATTTAAGCAGCAAGAGTGCTACCCATTGAGCCACAGTTTACCTAAAGAAAAATGCAATTGTTCTAAGTGCCACAGGGAAGAAAGGCTGGGCAATCAGACGTGCAGAAAAACATTGTGGGGATTTGCACACCTTCAAGATGTCCCAAAGACCATCACTGTCAATTACATTACTTCTTTGCAAGACACAGGTCGTTGTAATGTGACAAACACTGGAGCTAATGTATGCATAGCAAGATCACACAAATAGCATGAGATAAATAACCAATTAATCTGTTCATAGGTGGGCCTCTCCAGCATCATTGTTTTTGCTTAACCACGAAACCTTTATCCATGGTATAATTAAATAGAGGGGCCAGCTGGAGGTGCTGAATGGTCTTCCCCTGTTCCTACGTTCCTAACTAGCAGATATGAAGGACCATACTGCTCTTCGTGTTGTGATATATGAATGATAAAGCTAACAGCCTTTCTCCTGAACCCTCTGCTGTTGCCCCAGTAACAAACTCTGTAAGGGGTTGTTACGTGAAATAAAACCCCCAAAATCTTTGAAAGCACCAATCCATCGAAATTTGATTTGACAATTGGGTGTTAATCTTGACACTTTGTTTAATACTTAATACAAATGTTAACTTCACTTTTTGCTATGTGAGCTTGGTCCATGTTGTCGAATTTCTTTAGCCTTACCAGTAGGAAACTGGCCAATCAGCACTCACCTGTAAGAATTTACATTTTGCACTTCTCAACAAAACAGCAACATGTATTTGTCCTGCACCTTTAATGTGGTAAACTATCAACATCCAGGGGGCTACAATGACCTAACACTGAACTGGACCAGCCATATAAATACTGTGGCTACAACAGCAGGTCAGAGGCTAGGAATCCTGCAGAGAGTAACTCACCTCCTGACTCCCAAAGCCTGTCCACCATCTACAAGGCACAAGTCAGGAGTGTGATGGAACACCCTCCACTTGCCTGGATGAGTGCAGCTCCCACAACACTCAAGAAGCTTGACACTATCCAGGATAAAGCAGCCCACTTGATTGGCACCCCATCCACAAACATTCACTCCCTCCACCACCGCACATTAGCAGCAGTGTGTACCATCTACAAGATGTACTGCAGGAGTTCACCAAGGCTCCTTCAACAGCACCTTCCAAACCCACTACCTATATCACCTAGAAGGGCAAGGGTAGCAGATGCAGGGGAACACCACCACCTGCAAGTTCCCCTCCAAGTCACTCACCATCTTGACTTATATCGCCCTTCCTTCACTGTCACTGGGTCAAAATCCTGGAATGTCCTCCCTAACAGCACTGTGGGTGTAACTACACCAGATAGATTGCAGCGGTTTAAGAAGGCAGCTCACCACCACCTACTAAAGGGCAATTAGGGATGGGCAATAAATACTGGCCCAGCCAGTGATGCCCACATCCTGTGAAAGAATACATCTTTAAAAAACCAACCCAAGGGCCACTTTGCAGCAAGTTCAAATGCTTAGATGGCCACTTAGCTGTTAAAGTAATGGTCAAGAATGTTAACTGTTGAATCATACATCAAAGGGAGAAGCCAATATAAAAGCAGAAAATGCTGGAAGAACTCCTGGCAGCACCTGTAGAGGGAGAAAAACAGAGTTAACGTTTCGCGTCCAGAGCTCTGAACAAGTCATACGGATTGGAAATGTTAACTCTGTCTCTCTCGCTCGCTCCACAGATGCTGCCAGGAGCTTTTCCAGCATTTTCTGTTTTTATTTCAAATTTCAAGCATCTGCATTATTTTGCTTTTATCATAGGAAGAAGCCATTCAGCCCATCGTGCCTGGGCCAGCCCTTTGTAAGAGCTATCCAATTAGTCCCACTGTCCTCTTCTTTCCCCATAGCCCTGCAAATGGGTGCATTGCAAGTATTTTTTTTTCAAATTCCCTTTTAAAAGTTATGGCTCGAAAAAGTTGCAATTTTTTAAAGTTATAATTGAATCTGCTTCCAGTGGAAGAGTTTTTCCAGCTATTTTTGTTTTTGTTTCGGATTTCCAGCATCCGCAGTTTTTTTGCTTTTATCTGAAAATCATTCTGTTCTGGTTCTTTTACCAATTATCTTAAAACTGTGCCCTGTGGTTACCAACCCAGTGGAAAGAGTTAATGCTGCTTTAAATAGGAGGCAGTAAGTGCAGCACAGGGATTGCACGGCCTGGTTCCAGTGAGAGTTTTATTATTACAAGGTGCTCGACCCAAAGTATTTACTCCCCGGGTTTTGGAAATGGGTAACGGGAGTAAAACTGCATTCCCAGTTTCACTCCTGGTCTGGATCCTCAGCTCTGCGGGCTGCAATCCGCGAGCGAATATAAGGCGCGCCAAACATTGCAAAAAGTGTCAAGCGGCTGTCATGTGATCTGGTGTCATAAGACCCAATGTCACGTGATCGGAACCGCAGGAACATTCCGGCCGCTAACCCGAGGTTGTGAGGTTGGTTTGATTGTTGCGGGTCCCTGACCCCGGGCTCCGCGGATATCAAGCGGGCAGCAAAAACCCCTCCAATCCTTAAGACATGCAGAGCGTTCGGCAATGCCCGAACTGAGGAAGCGGCATCGCGCGGACATCGGCTCCCCCCCTCCTCTCTCCCCCCCCACACCCCCTCCCCCCCACACCACCACCTCCTCCCCTCCACCCCCCCTCTCTCCCACCCCACCACCTCCTCGCCTCCTCTCCAGCCCCCCCACCACCTCCCCTCCTCTCCACCCCTCCCCCCACCACCTCCTCGCCTCCCCCCCCACCACCCCCCACCTCCTCCCCCCACCTCCACCTCCTCTCCCCCCCCCACCTCCACCTCCTCTCCCCCCCCACCTCCACCTCCTCTCCCCCCCCCCACCTCCACCTCCTCTCCCCCCCCCCACCTCCACCTCCTCTCCCCCCCCCACCTCCACCTCCTCTCCCCCCCCCACCTCCACCTCCTCTCCCACCTCCACCTCCTCTCCCCCCCCACCTCCACCTCCTCTCCCCCCCCCACCTCCACCTCCTCTCCCCCCCCTCCTCTCCTCTCCCCCCCCATCCCCTCCCCCCCACACCACCACCTCCTCCCCTCCACCCCCCTCTCTTCCACCCCACCACCTCCTAGCCTCCTCTCCAGCCCCCCCACCACCTCCATCCCCACCTCCCCCCCTCCTCTCCACCCCACCACCTCCCCTCCTCTCCACCCCTCCCCCCACCACCTCCTCGCCTCCCCCCCACCACCTCCTCGCCTCCCCCCTCCTCTCTCCCCCTCACCACTTCCTCTCTCCCCCCCACCTCCTCCCCCCACCTCCTCCCCCCACACCACCACCTCCTCGCCTCCTCTCCAGCACCACCTCCACCCACCCCTCCTCTCCACCACCTCCCCCCCCCTCTTCTCCATCACCTCCCCTCCTCTCCACCACCTCCCCCCCTCCTCTCCACCACCTCCCCCCCTCCTCTCCACCACCTCCCCCCCTCCTCTCCACCACCTCCCCCCCTCCTCTCCACCACCTCCCCCCCTCCTCTCCACCACCTCCCCCCCTCCTCTCCACCACCTCCCCCCCTCCTCTCCACCACCTCCCCCCCTCCTCTCCACCACCTCCCCCCCTCCTCTCCACCACCTCCCCCCCTCCTCTCCACCACCTCCCCCCCTCCTCTCCACCACCTCCCCTCCTCACCTCCCTCCCCACATCCCACCCTCTGTCCTCCTCTCCCCCCCCACCTCCACCTCCTCTCCCCCCTCCACCTCCTCTCCCCCCTTCCACCTCCTCTCCCCCCTTCCACCTCCTCTCCCCCCTTCCACCTCCTCCTCCCCCTTCCCCTCCTTCCCCTCCTCTCTCCCCCCTTCCACCTCCTCTCCCCCCTTCCACCTCCTCTCCCCCCTTCCACCTCCTCTCCCCCCTTCCACCTCCTCTCCCCCCTTCCACCTCCTCTCCCCCCTTCCACCTCCTCTCCCCCCTTCCACCTCCACCTCCCCCCCTCCACCTCCACCTCCCCCTCCTCCACCTCCTCCTCCTCCCCCACCACCTCCTCCTCCTCCCCCACCACCTCCTCCTCCTCCCCCTCCTCCCCCACCTCCTCCTCCTCCCCCACCACCTCCTCCTCCTCCCCCACCACCTCCTCCTCCTCCCCCACCACCTCCTCCTCCTCCCCCACCTCCTCCTCCTCCTCCCCCACCACCTCCTCCTCCTCCCCCACCACCTCCTCCTCCTCCCCCACCACCTCCTCCTCCTCCCCCACCACCTCCTCCTCCTCCCCCACCACCTCCTCCTCCTCCCCCACCACCTCCTCCTCCTCCCCCACCACCTCCTCCTCCTCCCCCACCACCTCCTCCTCCTCCCCCACCACCTCCTCCTCCTCCCCCACCACCTCCTCCTCCTCCCCCACCACCTCCTCCTCCTCCCCCACCACCTCACCTCCTCCCCTCTCCACCACCTCACCTCCCTCCCTCCACCCTCCCTCCTCCTGCTCCTCCCCCACCACCACCACCTCCTCCTCGCCTCCTCTCCAGTCCCCCCACCGCCTCCCCACCCCTCCTCACCTCCAACCTCCTCCTCTCCACCCCACCACCTCCTCTCCCCTTCCGCTGCGTTTTCAGTTATATCTGCACTTTAGACACGTGTAAAAAGAAAATCTGCACTTCAAAAATGCGTTGGAACTCTGCACACGATGTCGCAGCAAACCACCGATACCCCAGCTTACACGCAGGGGAGAGAGTGGCCACGGCATAGCAAGAAGGGGTTGATTTTACAGTGGGGTGGGTGGTTGTGCCTGTCGTTGGCTGATGGACAATGACCATGGACCTAGGCGGCTGTGGCTGCTGCTGATTGACAGGCGAGCAGGGAGCCCGGAGTGAGCTCTTGCTGCATTACCTGTACCTGTAGTGGCAGCTGGCTCGGCAGCAGGTGACTGAGGGGGTGTTTAAATAACCTTCCTGGAGCGACCGAAATCTGAAATGTGGCCATGCTCCCTGTTTGTATTTATTTTTTGGGTGCATTTCCCCAGGAACTTAGCATTTTATTTCAGCTCTTGCGTGTAATGGCAGCAGAGTTGCAGGTGGCTACTGTCCTGTTACAGATGATATTTGGAATGGTAATAAGAACAGGAAATGGTGTAAAGGCTGAACCCAGCTTTTCCAGCCTTTCCTGTTTCTATTTCAGATTTCCCGCATCCGCAGTATTTTGCTTTGTTTTTTAGAATGAATGGTAAGATCACTGTTGGCCTATCCCCCATCTCCACCTGTCGATGCCCATGCCTGCACAAGGGATTTATCGCCTGGGGCCTCGATTTTCCTGTTTGCCCTATTTTGATATTATTTCCTTCACCGTGCTTCTGAGTTTCTCTTAATATGGTCAGATTTATGTGTGGACTCCTGTCGCCAACCCTAAATTTAAGCCACTTTGTGGTTTCAGTGATGTTGGTTGAGGGGAAAAAAATAGAAAGACTTGCATTTATAAAGCACCTTTCACGACCACCAAAAAAGTTTTATAATCAATGGAATACTTTTGAAGTGTAGCCACTATAGTAGAAGCCAATGTTCACACAGCAAGCTCCCACAAACAGAATCTGATAATGACCAGATCATCGGCTTTACTGATTTCTT